>NW_019384332.1:946134-1046219 GCF_000671375.1 Centruroides sculpturatus | reverse complement strand
GTGAATATCCTGGTTTGTGTATGTTTTTATCAAATACTGTAGTGTACAACCGTATAACAAAATTTTACTCTGTATATTAGGAAATACCGGACTAAAGTGTTATTCTTTATGTTACAATAGAGATATTATGCTATATAGAACTTCAGACTATCTCGTGTACATTTGCATATTTTATATTTAAATAATATAATAAGGAAAGATCGTAATTAATTTAAGATATATTGTATATGTTAATTTTCTTAATTTCGTAATATCTTTACATAAAGTTGCTATCTTAATTAATTGTAAAGGTTTTATATGTATATAACAATTTAGCAGAGAATGTTAACATTTGCCTACGAATATATCTAATTTATCTTATAAATTAAAATAGATAACTATTGTATACTTACAGTTAAACATTTATTTAAAAGAAATAACAGTTTGTAATTGAATTTGAATGAAGAATTGTCTGATGAAACCGGAAATTAAATTTCATACCTCTCTATGGATCTAATAAAAACAATGAAACGAGAAACATGAAGTAAATAAATGTATAATTATATAAATTCGGATTATTTAAAATATTTATAATATAATATATTTAAATATTTAGTTTTTAATTTAACACCGTGTAAATATCAGATTACAGGATTTTTTATTTTATAAATCTCCATTTGATATTCATTCTAAGAAAACATATTTATATTTCCTTTTCTAGAAAATTGCTCTTTAAAAAACTTCTTTGAATTTATATTTAATTAAATAAACTTTAAGATTTTTCTGTTTTTTGCCACATATTTGAACTTGTGTTGCCATAAACAGTCTTTCATTCCGACTTTATCCTGAGATTGAAGACACCAGAAAAGATTTAATTCGTAGGTCCTATTTAGACATTTACAAGGAGACTACTTTGAAGGGGATTAGGGTTTTGTACATCAAAATCAATAAATTTATTTTTGCCGACCAAAGGTCCGATACTTTTTGAACAGACCTTGTATCACTGGGAGTTGAAAGTCCGATTTTGCCATCTGATATCTGTGGCTGATAATGATCTCTTATATACATACAAACGAAAAGCTAAAAAACTATTTACTGTATGTCACTTTGCATAAATCTTAACGAACTATAAGAGTTATCCAATTTAGTTGATATTATTATAGTTTGTACACTTCCCAACGAGCCTTTTTGTACGCATAAATGTACGAAGTTAAACTGATTAGAATTGATGTCATTTGCAAACGCTGTTCCCTCAGTATTTTGACATTTAAACCAATAAGAAGACTTTGGAAATTATAATCCAACTAAACAGGTCTTTACATTCAATTCATGATATATTCAAGATGTAAGAGGGAAAAAATTTACCTTTAAACTACTAATTTCGAAGTTAAAGCATTAATGAATTTTAGAAATAAAACTCAAGTTTAAATATTGGAATTCGAAATAAATGTATTAACTCAAAAGAACTTCTTGTAATCAAACTCGTTACATTTCTCGTACAATTATATTTAAATTTTTATATAACTTTCCTTAATTACGAGAAATTTATATTTATTATAATAGGATTTTCGTAATTATAAAAATAATTACATATTATTTAATTAGAGTTTTATCTGACTTACAGCATTTTGTTTTGAAATATGCTTAATATTGGATTATATAAATATTAATATTTAAATACTAGTTATAATCCTTTAGAAATGATGAGAAAAATTTAAAACAAAAACTTTTACTTAAACTGTGTAAACTTTGTTGAAATGTTACTAAAGGGAGAAAAAGTAACACTGTAGAACTAAGGTTAAATTTGCAATTTTTTATAAACCAGCGACAAGTTGCTTAACTTTCCCTACAACATTTGAAATTGTGTGTGTTCTGCCATCTGTTATGATATTTTATTTTAAAACTTTTTGATAATTGATTATTATAAAATGGCAAAAAGCTTAATTTTGAAAGTAGAGACAAGTTTTATAATAAAAGAAAATTATAAATATTAATAACGAATGAAATCGTCATTAAGTCCGACCCTATTCGAGATATGACACACGACCCCTCTATCTCCTCACCCCCTCTACCTTTAACCACCAAAATTTAACAGGATTAAACCCTCTAACACACAAACCTTCCGGCAAAATTTCAGAAATTTTCGACAAAAAGCACAGGTGTTATTAAGCTTCAAAAAGTGTGGACAAAATCATACTCCCCACAGACTAACATTCATACATACAGAAAAAAACCCCAATTTTTTTTATATTTCTCGACGTTTCGAGGTACCCTGAGTCTAAACATGTAAATATATTTGGGGTCATTTTTTTTGACTGATCGCCATACTTTTCCTCTGTTATATACAACAGCGACGAAAAAAATAAAATGAATTATTCTTTGAATAACTTAAAACAAACATAAATTTTATATTTATATTTTTTCTAGTTTTATCGTACTGTATTTTTTAAACTTAATAATACGATGAGATAGTCAATAAATTAATATTATTTATGTACAGTACATCAGTAGGAAAACTATATAAATTTAAATAGAATGGTTTCAGCAAAGCTAAAAGAAAATACACCGTGTAGACCATAAAACACTTGAAACTAAATTGCTTATTGAACAGAAATTGTGTATCTTTCAGAATAATATTAATTCAATAAAAAGTAAGCTTTATTAATTAGCTACATTTTTAATATTATTAATTCTTTTATTATATTATATTAATTTAATGTATAAAAATATTCGTAACATTAATACGACAATTTATGTGTTTAAAAACTGCTTAAAATAGAATATATAATTAAATTTTTCCCACTTAAGGTTTATTATGATCGTAAATTAATAATTATAATTATTATTGAAAGAAATCTAGATGATTTCAATCCCTATTTTATCATAATACCTTTAATCTCAGCATGAGAAAATCCGAGAAAAATTATATTTTGAAATTATTGTATTAATAATATCAAAAGTATTATTGATATAATTTTTAATTATAAAAAAAATATAAAAATTATATTATTATAAAAGAAATTGGCGTTTAAATACCAATTTTGAACACGTGTTTGACTTTATGTAAATTCTGGCCAGGGATTAAAACCAAGACACGTGGTGCTATCAGTGATGTCGACAAGAATGTATGCGTCATTGTAAAGGTAATGTCTATTCGTAATATTAATTTATTAATATGTTTGAGATAGAATCTAAGAAATATATTTTCTCTTCGTGATTTTATGAATTAATTCGTTGCTAAATAAAAATTATCGAATAACTGTTTTATTAATGATAAAAAAAAATTTTTGTGCACTAGAGCAGTCAATAATGATAGGATAAATATAAATTATTTCTGGGTTTTTGGCATAAGAATACAATGTTTTAAATGTATTTATTTTCATAAAAGGGTGTTTTTATTAGAATAATCTTAATATTTAGAACTGAAGTAGTAATAGAAATTGAAAGCTTTCGTGTTAAAATCAAAGTGATACTTTGTTTAAAAAGATTTTTTCTTAATGTTTTCCTGATTTAATGCTCTCAAGTAAATAACTTCTTTTTAAATTTACTTCATAAAGAATTGTTTTTCAAAGTAAAAATTTACATTTTATATCAAATTTTATATAAATAAATATTTCTGGTATGTTTTATTTAAATGCTTTATATATATAATTTGCTCTGTGTTATTTCCCCCTCCCCGGTATTTTTAAGTATTTTTTTTTTCTAATGAACAAAAAAAAATAATTAATTTTTATTTTTTATACGAAAACATTAAATCTAAAAAAGCATGTTATCATCAAGCAACTTTCAGATCGGAGATTATACAATATTACACTGTGTAATATATCTGTAGTCTTCAATTTTTCCGTATTGCCTACATAAAAATAACTTCAATTCAAAGTAACCATTTTATAAATTTCTTTTNTTTTAGCCATTTCTACTAAACAGAACTCGAGGTGAGCAAAAATAGGATAAATATAAATTATTTCTGGGTTTTTGGCATAAGAATACAATGTTTTAAATGTATTTATTTTCATAAAAGGGTGTTTTTATTAGAATAATCTTAATATTTAGAACTGAAGTAGTAATAGAAATTGAAAGCTTTCGTGTTAAAATCAAAGTGATACTTTGTTTAAAAAGATTTTTTCTTAATGTTTTCCTGATTTAATGCTCTCAAGTAAATAACTTCTTTTTAAATTTACTTCATAAAGAATTGTTTTTCAAAGTAAAAATTTACATTTTATATCAAATTTTATATAAATAAATATTTCTGGTATGTTTTATTTAAATGCTTTATATATATAATTTGCTCTGTGTTATTTCCCCCTCCCCGGTATTTTTAAGTATTTTTTTTTTCTAATGAACAAAAAAAAATAATTAATTTTTATTTTTTATACGAAAACATTAAATCTAAAAAAGCATGTTATCATCAAGCAACTTTCAGATCGGAGATTATACAATATTACACTGTGTAATATATCTGTAGTCTTCAATTTTTCCGTATTGCCTACATAAAAATAACTTCAATTCAAAGTAACCATTTTATAAATTTCTTTTTACAGCAGTTTTTTTTTCTTTTTAATTGACCTCAAAGGTGTTTTAAATTTTTCTTCGGGTAGTTTCTTTTAAATAGAGTTTGTGGACATCAACTGTTTTATAATGCTCGTTTTACTACTACTACTACTGTCTGTAGAAGGCTTATTTTTACAGCCTATCGAAGCAAATTTTATCGTTTTTACAGGTAATTACAATCTTAAAACTCTTGGAATTAGGTTTACGTAAGCCGAACTTTAAACCATTACATGTAATACAACTTATAATTTTTTTTTTTTTTAATTTAGAAAATCCTGAAAAGTTTATGGGGACAGAAAATAAGTTAAAAGATCTGACGATTTTACTACGGGAAGATGGAAAAGTTGTTATAGGTGGAAGGTAAGAGTGGAAAATCTTTAGTTAAAATTTAAACAGATTTAATAAAAGAAAAATCTTAATCGTAACAGGAACGGCATTTTTAAAATTAGTGTTAAAGATCTAAAAGTAGAAAAGGTAAACAACTTAATTCTCAAGGTATTTCCTCCCTCGTTTTTAATCTTGCCAAAGTAAATTATATTTTTTCTTTTAACTTTAGAGTTTACAATGGTTTAGCTCCGAAAATGAGAGACAAGCATGTTTAATAAAGGGAAGATTGGAGGTAACTTTCTTATAAGAAATAAAACGATTTTCGTCATTCATAAATTCCTTAAGTATATATAAAACTTGTGCTCAATTGTAAAAAGGACTTTGCAAAAAGTCCCTTTTTTTATCCCGTTAGTTACTCATCATTTCAAAATCATCTATTTTTCTTCTATGAATTTTATATATAATTCTGAAATATTTCAAAAAATAAAAAACCACCCTTATTTTTTACAGGAAGAATGCCAAAATTACTTGCTAATTTATGCAGAAACTTCGATGGACACCGTTCTCGTTTGTGGTACAAATGCATTTCGACCATTATGCAGAAAATACCAAGAAAAGGTTAGTATTATCAAAGACGTTTTATTTTCAATTCAGGTTCTTTCTGCTGTTTGTAATATGATGTCTGGTCGAAGGTGTGAATTTTAAATCTTCGATAGTGGTGTGTGGGTTACCCGCAGTTTTTTTCTGGATTGGTGAATCCTAGACGTAAGACGTACGGGCATAACCATCGTCCTACTAGACGCCAATTTATTCAACTGGAAATATAAACTTGTGAAGTGTTTTGAAGATCGCATAAATGAAAATTTAACTTGAAAATTTTTTTAATTGTAGCTTTCCAATTACGAAGTAATAGAAGAATTTTCTGGAGAAGGATTGTGTCCTTATAGTCCTTATTACCCAAGCACTGCTAAGTTTATTAGTATGTAAGATGTCTTTTTATTTCAAATTTATTTTTTTCCTATTAAAAATTTTATCATAATATTTAGATGGAGAATTATATGCTGCAACTTTTGGACAATTCTCTGGTGACGATCCTTTAATTTACAGAAGACCCGTTAGGACAAAAATTGGAAATTATCATCAGCTTAATGGTAACAATTGAATTTTTCTGAAGTAATAAAACTTCTTCTTTTTTTAAACTGTCTTTTTAAACAGAGCCAGAGTTTATAGCTTCCTTTTACCACGGAAAATTCGTGTATTTTTTATTTAAGGAAAAAGCTATCGAAGATATCGATTATAAAAAGGTTTAATTTTTCGTTATTATATTGAAATATTCACATTCTTATTCTTATTATTCTTAATAAATTTCTATTCTTAGAAAAAATATTCTAGAATAGCCAGAGTTTGTACAAATGATAGAGGCTATGCGTATTCTGGACATGTAAAGATGTGGACGTCATTTCTCAAAACTCGTCTAAGTTGTTATATTCCTGGGCCTGTTCCATTTTATTTCAATGAAATTTGTAAATAACTTTTTAGATTTTTCATCGAAACATTTACTTATTATCCTCTTTTTTATATATATTAATGCATCCATTATAATTTCAGTTGCTGCCACAGACGTTCTAGAAAGAACTATTAGAGGAAGAAATGAACTCGTTATATATGTTGCATTTAAAACTCCGTAAGTAATAATGTAATTAATTATTAATTTGTAGATGGGAAGTCTTTCTTTTAAAATTTTTGACATATTAAAAAGATATGACTCTAAAAATATTAAACTGAAACTTTTTTAGCGATGATTTTTACGGATCTGCTGTGTGTCTCTTTCGTCTAAGAGAGATAGAAAAAGCATTCGAAGGCGACTTTAAATTCCAAAAAGATAAACTTTCAAATTGGGTTCCCTTTCCAGCTCAGGAAGTACCGACTCAAAGACCTGGATCCGTAAGTAATAAATGCAACCATGGGCTGAATAGGCCATGGCACTCTCTTTAAAATGTATTAATAAATCAGAACTGTGTTTACGCCGCGCGCGCGCGCACACAATTATATATATCTATGCATATACAGTAAAACCTGTCTATGGCGACCACTCACGGTTCCTGCAAAAAGTGGTTTTTTTAGACAGTTGGTCGTCCAATACAGGTGGTGCCCTAACACCGTATTTCCGTATGTATTTTGCGCACTTTTTAGCCATTTCTACTAAACAGAACTCGAGGTGAGCAAATAAGCGAATTTTTTTCAACGATAGAGCTATATTGGTATTGTATTTTATTCTTATCGGATAACTCGATTTACTGGAGTCGTCGTGATTTTATAAGACAGATTTTAATACCAATATTTTAAAGATTAATACAATAGTCGCATTTTCTTGATTTATATTGCACACTTTTTTTCCGACTTAATTAATTCGACTCGGTTGTTTTCGTTCTCTCCTCAGTTACGTGTATTACGTCATCGATATACAAGCACATCGTATCTCTACATCACTTTGGTTTTGGTATTCGTTAGTTTAATCTTATTTTAACTTTAAAAATACTGTTTTTTAATATTTAATATTTTCTTAAGTACAATAAGAAAAAATCGTTTAATTACTAATTATTTATTTTTTCTCATTATATGATTTCATTACATTCGGACGTACTGTACATTAGGACGTATATTAGGAAATTAAATTCGGTTTATTTCTAATTAAGACTGCATTCAGGGTATTAGTTTGACCTATATCTGAGAACTTAGAATTTTATTTTATATCATTCAATTTTTTTTTTTCCCCTTTAGTGCGTTAAGAACTCTGAACTGTCTACGGAAGCACTTCAATTTGCTTATCAACATTATTTTATGAATGAAAACGTGGAGTCTTTCCTGGAAGAGCCTGTTTTAACATATACTTCAGAGTAAGAAGTTGTTGTTGTTGTTTTTGCATGTTAAACAAATCCATTTTGAGGTTATGCAACTTTTTTCTAATCGAATAAAAATGCATATTTTATGAATTTTGAAAATGCAGTTTTTTTCATAGCGTCAGAAAACCGGTTTTTTTATTACATGTTTTTCTGGACAAGGAATCAAGATGTTTTGTTTCTTATAAACCTTATTTTGATCCTTATCAAACAGTGTAATGAGATTTTTTTTATTTTAGTTGTCACGTCACTTCGTTTGCTGTTGATACTGTAAAAACAGTAAATGAGGGTAAATACGATGTTCTTTTTCTTGGGACGAGTAAGTTTTATTTCGTTTTTTTTTTTTTGTAAATCTTAACATAGCATTTTCAGTCACTTTTTGCGTAAAAAAGTTCTTTTTACTTCTTAAGTTCTCATTTTTAAATCATCTTTTTTTAGGTTGTGGTAAAGTCATAAAAACAATCTACAACCCTAGTAATAGAATTGAAAGAATTATTGTAGAGGAAATCAACATTGCCCATGTGAATGCCTCAATCACTAACCTTCATATTCATAATAATACATTGATGTTGCTTACTCAACACGATATTTATACTGTTCCTACTCAAAGATGCGAAAAAAATCCCAAAACATGCAGGTATTAACAATTGTTGGCTTTCTCTTTTCAAGTTTTTTTTTCTTAATTTGTTTTTTATTACAGCCATTGCGTTGGACTGCAAGATCCTTACTGTGCCTGGGATAAAACAAAAATGATTTGTACTACTGTAAACGAGTACGTATTCTTAAATTTTTAATTTCTTTTACTTTTCTTAAACTCTTTTTATTTCTTCCCCCAGAGAAAGAAATCGAAACTTAATTCAAAACATTAAAAGTGGATACGATTTCGAATGCTGTTCATGTAAGTTATGTGAAGAAAAATTAATGCTATAAAAGACTTATTTTACAAAGTCAAAATAATTTTTGTCCCTAGATGACTCTGCAAAAGAATTATGCAGTACCAGTATGTTTGACAGAAACAACTTAGCAATAGCAATTTCCATTATTTATCTTATGACCACTGTTTTTATTCTTTTCGGGGTCTGTTTCTTTGTAAATAAAACTAATTTGAAAAAATGTTTTAATTTTCTATATAGAAGAAAAATCAAAATGATAAAATCAAGGTATTGAACTGTCTCCTAATTTTAGTTTTTATTTTCAGCGCTTTTGCACTTGTAATGCCAATATTTATGTACTGTCATTTTTATGCTTATAATTTTAAAATAAAAAATACGTTGAAGAACAATCCATTTATTTTGTATAATTCTTACATTGATTCCTAAATTCCAAATTAGTAACTAAATAATAATCAAGTGGCGAAATGTTAAATTTCGACAAAATTTTATTCGATTTGTTAGGTGATGAAAAAAGCTCGTGTTTACCTTTAAGTTTTAAAATGTTTTCAGAAATGGCTGAATGCCAAGATTATAAAGGAAAGATTTTACAAGATGTAATGTCCAATAATCTCACGGGACTAAGAAATAAAATCATCAAACACGGGAGGTACACTTGTACTTGAAATTGAATCTTCACCTATGGTTTATTTTTTATAAATACGTACAAATTATATAGCACTGAAGATGGGTTGAGAGTTCGTCGACCCGAAATGTATATGTGGAATAAAGAATTAAATACCTTTTTTTCTGTACGTTTTAACCTCTTGGATATTTTACTTACTGGATGAAATACTATACCTATAAATATAGGATTGTTTAATGCAAACTTATTGCGATGAATATCTAACTTGCTTTGCCCCAAGACACCACATTTTAATTTAAACTCTAAGAGCTAAAACAAGAGAGTTCAAATTTAACATTTTAACCCTTATGAAATTTTACTCGAAACAAATTTATCTTTCGGAACTAATCTGACGTAAGACAATTGTTTGTAAAAAAAAAAAAATCTTGAAAGACAGTAATGTAGCAGAAAGAACAACAAATTTTAAAGCTTAAATTTCTCAAATATTTACTTTATACAATTATTACCTAAATAACTTACACACGTTGCATTTTAATTACGGCTCGAAGCCTTAAATTCTTGCGAAAACCGAAATTGCATGAGAAATCATTTTCCGCGGACAAGAAATGAACAAACTTTGTCTTCTGGTGCCCTATCAGTTCCGATGTTGGCCGCGTTTCTCAGCCACGATATTCGACGTCGACCTGGTCTTTTTCATAGATTTTCCCTTGTATAATCAGTTGTAGGATTCAGTACTTTCTCATCACGTAGCCGAAGTATTTCAACTTTTTGCTCGGTGTTGAATAGTTCTTGTTTATCTACTCGTCGCAATATTTCTACAATGGTCACATGTTCTACCCAGAATACTCTTCGAAGCCTTCGAAATGTAGATTTACCGAAGGCTTATATCTTCTTTTCAGATGTTTTGGATACGGTCCAAGATTCAACTCCGTGCAATAGTGGCGGAAACACACAACATCCGATTATTCTAGTTTTCGTATGGAGGGTTAGGTCTCTAGAATATAGCACCCTTCTCATTTTCGTGAAGAGAATTCTTGCCTTTTCTATTCACGCTCTATATCATGATCCTAGTTATCACTTAAGACACTTCCAAGTAATTAAATTTCTCTCGTTTCTTTTCATCCAAATGTTGTCGTCTCACTGTAAATATACTTCTAGTCTTTGTCTAGTAAACTGAGCAATTCGAATTCCCTCTGCGTATGTTTCGCCATAATTAAATGGTAATCTTATGAAGAAGACTTAAGCCTAGTACTCACGTGAGGAAATTATCGTACAATTGAAATGCGCGCCATCTGCCAGCCGTAAATATAAACAAGCTACTACAGTAGGTAGGCCTCGTGCCAGTAGTCGAAAATGTCGCCGACCGGGATTGCTTTGTTATATTGTAAATAAAAAAGCTTAAAGCGAAAAATTTGGATAGGAAAAATAATCGAAATCGTTGGAAGTTAGGAATATCGAATACTTTCGTACCCGAATTACGATTACGCCATTCAGAATTCATTACGAAGTAAGTACGTCTATTCAATTAACATTAATATTTAAATCGGATAGCGATATAGCGTATAAATGAAATATATTAGCGTATAAATAAAGCTTTTTAGCCTTGTCGACCGCCATAGTTCGAATGCTGTAGTTTCACGTGATGTTTAATAAAATTGCTAAACGGCCTTCCTATTGGTCTAATTTTTACCATTTCTCTTTCCGTCACGACAAAAGTTGAATATTTTCAACTTCGTTTTCCGTCGGCTTTGACGACAAAAGTGACGTCATTCTGCCGTTCATTGACATGTGTAGTAACAAAAAATCTTGAAATTGTACATTTTAATGTACTGTACACAGGCGGATCTACATGTGGACTAATACGTCTTAAGCCCAGGGCACCCAAGTGTCAAGGGCCCACAAAAATTGAATTATTATCATAAAATTTTAATACTTTTTCATTAACAATGAGCACTTATTGTATAGTTAAAAATAGTTAATAGGTTAGGTTTGGTAAAAACGGGGCCCCATTGGACTTTAATAAGCTCTAGGCTCCGAAAAACTTAAATCCGCCCCCGAGTGTACAGTACTTATTTGAGATTAATATTTTAACATCTTCCACTTCGTTGTAAAATAATAAGATATTGCGATTTTTGTAGTTCGGCTTGTCGTTAGATATTCATAAATTGATTTTAAAACAAACGTGATTAAAATAATTGGCATCAACGAATTGAATAATAAACTAATTTCCCCCCCCCGAAATCATTATATTTTGCCTAATGATTCAGATTCAATACTTGATAAATTTTTTTCAAGCCTCCAACAAATATTGTATCGAATGTTTTCGGCTGTTGAGGCATCCATCTTCAGCAATGAACGTTAACCTATTGGAATATAGAACGCTTATAATTTTAAATTTAAAAATTAAATTCGAAATTTTAAGAAACAGAAATCGAGAAATTTTTAAATGAATGCATCAAATAAAATATGCTGTGTTTTTTTTAAAATTTTTATAAATACAACAAATAAAACTACCATAAATGAGTGAAATAATAAAATCAGAGAGTTCGTGTTAGTAGATAAATTTAAAAAAAAAAGTACGTAAAAAAGAAAATAGTGGCAAGACCAAACTGCCAAATTGGACGAAAAATCGCGGATTGAGTTACTTTTGATGGCATTTCGACGCCCAGAAAAGGTGTTTCGGCGATGGTCAATTTAAATGATTTGTAACAGTCTCTGTAGTAGCCATTCTACACAATATAAAATCCTTGATCTATATACTATCATTACTGAATCTTTGTATATCATATATACAGTATTTGAAATTATCAATAGAAATATCATAAACTTCAAGTAAATGCATTAATAGTTAAGCTAAAGAATCTGTCGTACATGATTTCCCGATCCGTTTAACCGAATTTTTAATTCCCTTTTGCATTATTTTTTCCATTGCACCATTTACCTCAATTAGCATCATTTTTCGCTCTTTTTTAAGCTTTTGCGCAAAATTACAAATGAAATTCATTAAGTTGTTAAATCAATATTCAATTCAATTCAATGTCAATATTTTCAAACAAATTATTCAAAATTTAATAAATGATAATGTAAATTTGAAATTTGGGATGACAGTGATGGTGATTTGTCTGAGGAACATACTGTCATAATTATGATGTTCATATCAAAACACAGTTTGACAGAAGAGAAAACAGAAGAAGAATTAGAGAAAGTAATGTTTTATGTTATAAAAGATAAAATATCAAAATGGAGTAAAAAGTATGCTCTATTCTGTAAAACTTCCTGGATAAGAGATGCTAAAAATGCTTCCTGGATGAAAGGGTAGTGCTATAAGTATAGAAGACGAATTAAGAGCATTTTAGTAATCATTTATATTCTTTACATTCGGGTTATGCAGTACGTAATAATGTTTTTAATTTTAAAGTCGGCAGCACGTAATAATAATGTTTATTACAGCCAAACAATATGAAAACATGTCTACATATATTAAATACAGAATTTAGTATTGAAATTATTTAATAATCTTATAAGTTTTAAAGATTTTAGTCTTATAAATAATACATATCAACTAGCTTCTTTTTGTAAACAGGAAACTTGATCTACACTGAAATTTGCTTATTGATTACATTATATTCCTAATGAAACATGAATGTTATATTATTAAACAATAAAATTAGAAATAGAGATAAATAAAATAACGCATGTTGATAATTTGAAAATTTCGATTCCTGTCGTTGTCTTCAATAAATCTATAAAATAATGAATATCATAAAGAATTAAAATTATAAAAAATATTTTCACATATTTCCAAATAAAATTCTAAAATTTTTCGTAAATATTTTAATTATATTTTCAACTGCTTACTTGATTCTGAATTTGAAGTATGACAGCAGGTTTCATCCTCGCCTGTGTTTTCCACATCTTGTAAATAAACGTCATTCCTAAGATAATTTATTATTATTAATTTCTATAATTTAATTTTAGACATTTTAATTGTCTATAATAAAAATATATATACCCTCTCTTGTGATAAATTTTCTCACATTTTGATTTGTTCATATTCCAAGCGTAATACGGATCACGTAACCGAATGCATTCACTGAAAATATAAATCTAATTATATTTTAAATTTAAAAACAAATATTCTTTATTCATTTTACTTACGTGCAATTGCATGTGTGTTGTTTACATCTATCAGTATTTACTATTATAATCATGTTTGTTGATTGTACGAGGAGCTTTTCCTTATAAATGTGTACACTTTTAACTATTTCTATATCAGGAAACAATTGGAAAGTTTCGATAATTTTGGGTGCATTCGATCCTTTCTCATAAGTACTTAATGCTTTTTTCACTGTACCGCATTCTGTAAGAAAGAATATTGAAAATAATACAAACACCAACCTAAGAAAATTTCTATATTCAAACTTTTTTTATATCCTTATATTTTATATGAATAGCTAAGAATAATATTTTACTACGATCTTTACTAAAATTCCTTACCAGTTCCAATATAGAGGATATCGTAGAGTTTATCTTTAAGAGATCTTACTTGTGGATCCACAAATATTGAAGTGTAGCGACAACTGAAAAAAAAAATATAGAATTACTGTAATTATAATTGAAAACTATATTATTTTATATAAAATTTATATGATTTAAATACCGAAAGTCTTGATTTATGAGAACAGGATCCTTCAAATACGAATAAACAAGATTATTCATTTCGGCGTGAGTAATTAAGAAATTCTTTAATTCTTCACTAACTCCAGAAGAATAATCAGCGCACTTAAAAGAAAAAAAAAATTATATTAAATTCGAAAATTTTTAAAATACAATTTTCTTTCTAAACCTTACGGTTCCGGGTCTTGGTATAGGGATATTTTCAGATGAAACAGGTCCTTCAGTTCCTTTAAAATCACCATCAAAAACATTTTGAATATCCTTCATACTAAATGCACATATTGCTGATGAAATGGGAAGAGGTCTAAATATCATTTATTAAAAAAAATTGTTTATTAAAATTTAGTATTTATACAAAATAATAATTATTGATATACTTACTCGTCGGAATTAAAAATACCATAAAATATTTCATTATCTCCATTTACGATTTTACTTATGGCTTCTGAAATGATTTAATATGAGAATTTTGTTAAATAAACTTTATAGGTACGTGATTGTTGATGTTATGATAACTGACAAGATATCACGTGATAAATATCGATTCAGGACAGGTAGAATGGAATAGTTCATTAAGTGATCATAAGAAATGTTTTTAAAGATAAAATGTAAAATATTTTTTAAAAACGTTTATTAAATTCCTAAAGAATAAATTAAGTTCAAAATTATGCAAAAAAGTGACGAAAGTTATTGTGTAAAATTAGGCTATATTCAAAGCTGTTTTGAAAAAGATTTAAAATTATTATTTGTGGTTTGTACTTTATTCATCCCGGTATACAATGGAACTTTGTAAAGTCAGGATAGATGATTTGATTTGATAATAACTTAATCATAACAATGCCAAATAATTAAAATATATTATAACTAGCTGTTACCCGTAACTTCGTCCGCGGAGGTTTTGCAAGCAAACCCCATTTACATTCAATACAGTATTTCAATAACCATAGTAATTGTCATATAACACCTACCGCTGAAGAGAATTGCCGAGAATCAAACGAACTATCTTCAATTTGATCAATTTTCTGGAACGTTTACAATCGTTCTATAATCGAACCAATATGCAATAACAAATTCGAATTTAAAACGGATCGAACATTTTTAAACTCGAAATGTCTGAAATGTTATCAATTTAATACACCTAAGTACTCAATGAAGACTAAACGTAGTTGAAAACAAAAAATCGCATCTAAAATAGTACAGTAGAAGCCGTTTTTCCGGTTAATCCTTAATCCTCTCCCTCTCCCCCCGCGGGGGAATTTCGAAAAATCCCTTCTTAGTGTGCGTTTCCATGACGTACCCTAACTGTCTACCAAATTTCACCTCTCTAGGTTAAGCGGTTTGCTCTGGGCGATGATGAATCAGTGAATCAGTGAGTCAGTCAGTCAGGACAAGCAATTTTATATATTTAGATTATAAAAATTATAAGTGAAATTATTTGTTTACACTTTCTGTTAATTGTACATTCCGCATGACTTACGTATTTGATCGTAAAAATATGGATTAATTCCCGATGTGACACAAATAAGACGAGATTTAAAAAATGACGTCCATTTCTCTATATCTTCCATTTTATAACCTTTGTCGTTAATACAAACTCTAGCGACTTTTGAATATATTACCTACAATAATATTATATAAAATAATTTAAAATTATAATAAATTTCTAATAATATTTACCTATCAAAAATTATAAAATAAACTTTACCTTTTTTCCAGTATCAAGTTCTACATTTGCTTCTCTAAAGAAAAAATAAACAAATTTATCATGTTGAAACGATCCTACAAAAACTGACTCTAAAAAATAAATTTTGTTTCATTGTTAGAAAGTATACTGTATATTAGTCAGTGGTGGTTGTGGCTCTAATATGAAGGTACTGTCTGAAAAATTATAGAATAAGTTCGGACGTGCTCAGCATAGAATAAATTACAAATTTACGACCACACCTATGGCACCTATGGAGAGAAAATTTTTAATGTTCAAATCTTTTTTTAATGGTGTATTTTTAGGCTGAAGGTAATGGTATGCATCTCTCGCTTTCAGACACGGCTCTTTGATCTCGCTCTTGTAAATTTCTATTTTTTTTTCCATATCCGTAGCAATGGTTGAGGCTTAAAATACATCATTGAAAGAAGATTTGGACGTTAAAAACATTTTCTCTCAGCAAATGCAATAGGTTTGGACTTAAATTTGTAATAATAGAATCGGTATTATTTCTTATAATGTTTTAATCTGCGCTGCTTTTAATAACAAAAAATAATTTTAATTTAAAATTAATTAATATATTTTACGAAATAATAACGATTTTATTATTTTTGCATGCCACGCATTATCTATCTTGCGATAACACCCACATCAGATACCACAGCCACCACTTATATATTATAACGCGTAAATGTAGTAATATAAAAATCTAAATAAGAAAAATGTCTAAAAGTATAATTAAAGACAACTTAAATTTTAAGAACGAAACAGTTTCATCTTTATGCCCAAGTCATCATTTTTGTTACTTTATAATTGTATATTTTATTTACGACAGAAGCAGTTTTCATTATCAAAATCACACGACTCTCTACAAACTTTTTTTTGGAAAAATGATAATAAATTAATGTTAAAAATTATATTTGTTAAAAAGAAATTATTAATATCAACAAGTGGAGAAGTTACTATTACTATCTCATTTTGTTTCAGAAACAAAAGGTCAAATAAGGTAAGTCAAATAAGGTAATATCCTTTACCTCATTTGACTTACATTTTCAATTAAATTTTCATGAATAAAATATTCCTGATGACCGACATGTTAAAGGAAAAGTGTGAAGTACGGAGGCAATACACTACTAATTTGTGGTGGAGAGCATATATTTTAAATTAAATAAATTAAAAAATATGATTAAAAATTGCAACCCGGCATTGTGACGATATCACAATAAATAATTTTCCCGTTTTCAAATCTATTTTTTTATTTTTAATTGATGAAACTATTGTAAAATTTAGATTTAACAAGCAGAAAAAACTAAATATTTATTTAATATTTAAAGTTATTTTACCCTGTAATTCGTCGGCCGATGTCGTTTTTATATGTTTACTCTGAATTACAGGATAAACATCAATTTCTCCTTCGTGAGTACCAGCAAATATTTTTCCATCTACAATATAATAAAATTAAAATTTATAACTTAAGTTACGATCTAATCTAGTTATATGTAACTACGTATTTTATAAATAATTATTTTGTTTAGCTTAGATAATAAGTTATAATTTATGAATCAAATGACTCGTTTATTTGTCAAAAAAATATTAAATAGTTTATTGAATTTACAATATATATTATAGAGATAAAATAAATTTATTTACCAATTACTGTTGCAGTACTATCAGTTAGAGGTCTGTGTTTGCACAATCCTTCTGCCGAAAATTCATTTACTATTTCATATCCGTCGCTCTAAAATTCAATTAACGTTATCTTCCATGTTTTTATATTTAATTAATTACTAATATATATCATAACATAGCATAACTTGTATTCATACATACATTTTTTTTATATATTCTGCATAAAGGTCTCAAACAATGTGTACCACATACTAGATAATGATCTGTGGAGATAGCGTCATATATTCTTATGTAATTGTTACATAGATCTGATTCCTGTATCAAAATGTGTAATAATTTAAAACTAATCATTTCAAATTTATAAAATATTGTTTTTAGAATATAATTAATTAATATATTAACTCTTGAAATCCTTCTAAGAAGTTAACAAAATAAAAAATCGTATTGTATTAATAAAATTTAGCATAATAACCTATATAAAGAGAATAGATTTAGAATAAATTTAGAGACATTACTCCTACAAATTTAACCTTATATGTTATATGCGTTATCCTAGAATGTTATAACATGATACAGTCGATCCCCCTATAACACGGTAGATACGTTCCGGTTTTTATGAATCCATTTTCCACGAGTCTAGCCAATCACAGCCCGGCACGTATGCAGTTTACGGACTACGGTTGTTTGAAAGGTTTCTTCCATAAAATTAATCGATTCTAGACTGATTCGACTCAATATTTCCAAAATACGTATAATTTTTTGGGAATAACCCATATAAACTATGCTATAAACAAAAAAAATGTAGGATTACTTACCGAGTGTGCACCGTTCGACTACGCCATTGCTTAAGCTTGTTTTCGTCGTGGAGCTTGTCATCGAAGGGCGCTCGCGTGCTTCTTGATAAAATTTTTTTTTTTTGCGAAAAATTCGCTGAACTTTGGAGACATCATTAATATAAATATAATTTTTATGGGCGTTAAATAATAANGCATCTAAACTAGTACAGTATAAGCCGTTCTTTCGGTTAAGCCTTAATTCTCTCCCTTTCCCCCTGGGGGAATTTTGAAAAATCCCTTCTTAGTGTGCGTTTCCATGACGTACTCTAACTGTCTACCAAATTTCATCTCTTTTGGTTAAGCGGTTTGCTCTGGGCGATGATGAATCAGTGAATCAGTGAGTCAGTCAGTCAGGACAAGCAATTTTATATATTTAGATTATAAAAATTATAAGTGAAATTATTTGTTTACACTTTCTGTTAATTGTACATTCCGCATGACTTACGTATTTGATCGTAAAAATATGGATTAATTCCCGATGTGACACAAATAAGACGAGATTTAAAAAATGACGTCCATTTCTCTATATCTTCCATTTTATAACCTTTGTCGTTAATACAAACTCTAGCGACTTTTGAATATATTACCTACAATAATATTATATAAAATAATTTAAAATTATAATAAATTTCTAATAATATTTACCTATCAAAAATTATAAAATAAACTTTACCTTTTTTCCAGTATCAAGTTCTACATTTGCTTCTCTAAAGAAAAAATAAACAAATTTATCATGTTGAAACGATCCTACAAAAACTGACTCTAAAAAATAAATTTTGTTTCATTGTTAGAAAGTATACTGTATATTAGTCAGTGGTGGTTGTGGCTCTAATATGAAGGTACTGTCTGAAAAATTATAGAATAAGTTCGGACGTGCTCAGCATAGAATAAATTACAAATTTACGACCACACCTATGGCACCTATGGAGAGAAAATTTTTAATGTTCAAATCTTTTTTTAATGGTGTATTTTTAGGCTGAAGGTAATGGTATGCATCTCTCGCTTTCAGACACGGCTCTTTGATCTCGCTCTTGTAAATTTCTATTTTTTTTTCCATATCCGTAGCAATGGTTGAGGCTTAAAATACATCATTGAAAGAAGATTTGGACGTTAAAAACATTTTCTCTCAGCAAATGCAATAGGTTTGGACTTAAATTTGTAATAATAGAATCGGTATTATTTCTTATAATGTTTTAATCTGCGCTGCTTTTAATAACAAAAAATAATTTTAATTTAAAATTAATTAATATATTTTACGAAATAATAACGATTTTATTATTTTTGCATGCCACGCATTATCTATCTTGCGATAACACCCACATCAGATACCACAGCCACCACTTATATATTATAACGCGTAAATGTAGTAATATAAAAATCTAAATAAGAAAAATGTCTAAAAGTATAATTAAAGACAACTTAAATTTTAAGAACGAAACAGTTTCATCTTTATGCCCAAGTCATCATTTTTGTTACTTTATAATTGTATATTTTATTTACGACAGAAGCAGTTTTCATTATCAAAATCACACGACTCTCTACAAACTTTTTTTTGGAAAAATGATAATAAATTAATGTTAAAAATTATATTTGTTAAAAAGAAATTATTAATATCAACAAGTGAAGAAGTTACTATTACTATCTCATTTTGTTTCAGAAACAAAAGGTCAAATAAGGTAAGTCAAATAAGGTAATATCCTTTACCTCATTTGACTTACATTTTCAATTAAATTTTCATGAATAAAATATTCCTGATGACCGACATGTTAAAGGAAAAGTGTGAAGTACGGAGGCAATACACTACTAATTTGTGGTGGAGAGCATATATTTTAAATTAAATAAATTAAAAAATATGATTAAAAATTGCAACCCGGCATTGTGACGATATCACAATAAATAATTTTCCCGTTTTCAAATCTATTTTTTTATTTTTAATTGATGAAACTATTGTAAAATTTAGATTTAACAAGCAGAAAAAACTAAATATTTATTTAATATTTAAAGTTATTTTACCCTGTAATTCGTCGGCCGATGTCGTTTTTATATGTTTACTCTGAATTACAGGATAAACATCAATTTCTCCTTCGTGAGTACCAGCAAATATTTTTCCATCTACAATATAATAAAATTAAAATTTATAACTTAAGTTACGATCTAATCTAGTTATATGTAACTACGTATTTTATAAATAATTATTTTGTTTAGCTTAGATAATAAGTTATAATTTATGAATCAAATGACTCGTTTATTTGTCAAAAAAATATTAAATAGTTTATTGAATTTACAATATATATTATAGAGATAAAATAAATTTATTTACCAATTACTGTTGCAGTACTATCAGTTAGAGGTCTGTGTTTGCACAATCCTTCTGCCGAAAATTCATTTACTATTTCATATCCGTCGCTCTAAAATTCAATT
Organism: Centruroides sculpturatus; assembly: GCF_000671375.1. Taxonomy (NCBI): domain Eukaryota; kingdom Metazoa; phylum Arthropoda; class Arachnida; order Scorpiones; family Buthidae; genus Centruroides; species Centruroides sculpturatus. The sequence goes on along the minus strand of NW_019384332.1, from coordinate 1,025,682 downwards.
AACGTTATCTTCCATGTTTTTATATTTAATTAATTACTAATATATATCATAACATAGCATAACTTGTATTCATACATACATTTTTTTTATATATTCTGCATAAAGGTCTCAAACAATGTGTACCACATACTAGATAATGATCTGTGGAGATAGCGTCATATATTCTTATGTAATTGTTACATAGATCTGATTCCTGTATCAAAATGTGTAATAATTTAAAACTAATCATTTCAAATTTATAAAATATTGTTTTTAGAATATAATTAATTAATATATTAACTCTTGAAATCCTTCTAAGAAGTTAACAAAATAAAAAATCGTATTGTATTAATAAAATTTAGCATAATAACCTATATAAAGAGAATAGATTTAGAATAAATTTAGAGACATTACTCCTACAAATTTAACCTTATATGTTATATGCGTTATCCTAGAATGTTATAACATGATACAGTCGATCCCCCTATAACACGGTAGATACGTTCCGGTTTTTATGAATCCATTTTCCACGAGTCTAGCCAATCACAGCCCGGCACGTATGCAGTTTACGGACTACGGTTGTTTGAAAGGTTTCTTCCATAAAATTAATCGATTCTAGACTGATTCGACTCAATATTTCCAAAATACGTATAATTTTTTGGGAATAACCCATATAAACTATGCTATAAACAAAAAAAATGTAGGATTACTTACCGAGTGTGCACCGTTCGACTACGCCATTGCTTAAGCTTGTTTTCGTCGTGGAGCTTGTCATCGAAGGGCGCTCGCGTGCTTCTTGATAAAATTTTTTTTTTTTTGCGAAAAATTCGCTGAACTTTGGAGACATCATTAATATAAATATAATTTTAATGAAAGTTAAATAATAAATGGTTTTTAGTAGGTCCGCTGCTCGTTTAAACTCAACGGTTTGTGCAATATCCGCTATTGGTATAGATTCGACCAATCCTGTCGCGACACGAGTCGGCGATGACGTTTTACCGAATTATAGGAGTTTTTTTAGCATGTTTGTACGAATACTGTCGCAATTTTTCGCCGTGATATAGGAATCCCAACTATAGAAACCCGTGTTATAGGGGGTCGACTGTATGTAATAATTTTCGTGTAAAATAAAGTTCAACTAACATGATATAATGGAAATAATATTATTTCAGTTTAAATTGTAAGAAGATTTTTTTAAATATTTGAGACTATAATGTTTAATAGGAACATAACATATAAGTTTAGAACTTCTAAGAGGGTCCATTTATTTTTCACTATTTTCAACACTGTAATGTCTGTAAACTATTCTAAGTAATTTCCAGACCTTTCTAGTGTCATTTTTTTCTTTTTATATTTAAAAGTTTTTAATATTATTCTGAAAGCAAGTATTATTTTGAGATTTGAATAGGTTACATAAATGTCGATATTTACTATATTAATAAATTAAAAGCATACCTGAGTACCCCATTTAACTCGACAAATTTCTTTATCATATAAAGTGCTATCCCATTGCATCTAAAACAAAACTTTGATATGTAATAATACTTGTAATAAAATTATATTTACAATTAACTTTTTTAATATAAAACAAAATTTTGATTATTATAAATTTACAATATTCTACCTGCTCGTCTTGTAAAGAATTCAACTCTATTTTGTAAAGATGATTCCTATGACAAAGAAAGAAATATATATATTTTTAATGTAGTTATTTTAGTTGTGATACTGATCAATAATATTTTAAATCTATTTTTAAATACTTCAAACAAATAATTTTAAATTTATTGGGCAATTGTATATTATTCTATGTTATGAATTTTTAACCATTATAAATTCATCATAAGAATTTTATACAAAATATTTATTCTAATATATACTCTAGATCTAGATCATAGTTTATATCAATAAACAGATTTAATTAGTAATGAGCTGTATCATATGCCCTATAGAATCTATCCGTCAATAATTTATAGGCTTTATTGCAATTTAGGTCAGTGTATAATGATAGATTATTATAAGTTGTGAAAGAAGTTTTATTAAAATTGTAAGTATTAAATTAGTGTATAATTTGAAAATGTTCTAGTGTTTATGTAATAATTTCAGAATGAGTTTCATTTAACAGCCGTTCTGGTGAGGGGATGGTAAATTTCACCCCTGCATCGTTAATGTCTTTGTTTAATACGAGTGTCTTGTAAAGNCTTGTAATAAAATTATATTTACAATTAACTTTTTTAATATAAAACAAAATTTTGATTATTATAAATTTACAATATTCTACCTGCTCGTCTTGTAAAGAATTCAACTCTATTTTGTAAAGATGATTCCTATGACAAAGAAAGAAATATATATATTTTTAATGTAGTTATTTTAGTTGTGATACTGATCAATAATATTTTAAATCTATTTTTAAATACTTCAAACAAATAATTTTAAATTTATTGGGCAATTGTATATTATTCTATGTTATGAATTTTTAACCATTATAAATTCATCATAAGAATTTTATACAAAATATTTATTCTAATATATACTCTAGATCTAGATCATAGTTTATATCAATAAACAGATTTAATTAGTAATGAGCTGTATCATATGCCCTATAGAATCTATCCGTCAATAATTTATAGGCTTTATTGCAATTTAGGTCAGTGTATAATGATAGATTATTATAAGTTGTGAAAGAAGTTTTATTAAAATTGTAAGTATTAAATTAGTGTATAATTTGAAAATGTTCTAGTGTTTATGTAATAATTTCAGAATGAGTTTCATTTAACAGCCGTTCTGGTGAGGGGATGGTAAATTTCACCCCTGCATCGTTAATGTCTTTGTTTAATACGAGTGTCTTGTAAAGGCAATATTTTGTTGCCTCCAGTGTCAAAAGTAGCAAGTTTTCATATTAAATTTTATGCAAATAATCTTCGATATGTACTGAAAAACCACTATATAAGATATAGTTTCATTTGGACCGCTAAATATCTTTTTAGACAGTGTTAAACAGGAATACTTTACGATCACACAGTAAATAAATTTTTCAAATACTGTATTTATACTTACAAGCCTCCGTAAACAATTTCGTCTTCATTATACGTTAACTTTTCTAAATTTTCCAATATTTCGCCTTTAAAATATATTACAGAAAATCAGGTTTCAATTATATCAATTGATTTAGTATCGAAGAAATAAAGTATTAAATACCTTGACAAACAAAGCTTTCATTTCCCTTAATTTTAGTCCAGGTACATGTTGTTGATATTAATTCGGGTAAATGGAAAAATAATGTCATCATGCATAGAAACGATAATTTGTGTTTATGACGAAACCAAACATTAAAAATTCTATGTGTAATATACCCACACATTGCTTAAATCTTAAAAATTTAAATAAAACAAATTATTTACTTAATATCATATAAAAATAAAAATTATTATAATTAAAACAAATTTACTTTTTCTGGTTTTAATTCTTCTACATTCATTTTATAAATGTTGTTTCTACAAAAGTTCGTTTAAAAATAATTAAACTGATATTTTTTCGTATTAGACTACTAATTACTCTTCATCTACTTACTTATACTTACCTACCACCTATTATAACTTCATTTTCATATTTTTTTAAGATAACAAAATTATTTAGTTCAGTTTTATTAACAGGAAATTTCATATTGCCATGCTCTATAATGAAAATTAAAAGAATATGCTATTAATACAAAGTCATATAACCAAATCAAGTATCACATAACCAAAAAGTTCGTGCGGGTTTTCAATATTATCACTTCAAAGAAGTCAAGATTTTGAAGAAAGGTTTCTGGTGAAATCATTTGCTAACATTTATATCGCATAGGAAAACTTGGAAGCTGAGTAAATGGGCACCACATATATTGACTGCCAACAAAACAAAAATTCCAGACTTGCAATCTGTTCGCTGTTTTTCTTTTTTAATGTTTCCTCCTTGTAGATATTAAGGCCTTTTTCATTTCCTCTTAATGCCCACTGGTTTAGCATTAAACCAGGTGATGAGGGACGAAGCCTGACTTATTCGGGACAGACCACCGCTGAGTTTCCAGTGTTTTGACCATCCGGATTCGATCTCGTTCCTTCAGAGTGGTCGGCTTTGTTTCTTCTCTTTCCATCCTACATGGATGTACCAATTTTGGACAGGTTATTCACCCTGCGATGAAAAATAAATTATCTTTATGAACACCGAGCATTCGTATCATCGGTTGTCGTTCTTTGGTTATACTGGAAACAAAAAGCCTAGGATCCACTAACAGAAATTTTGCTNAACAATTGGACCCCATTGGACTTTAATAAGCCCTAGTCCCCAAAAAACTTAGATCTGTCCAATTGCATGGATGAAATATAACCAAATCCAATTAAGACAGACAATAAGTATTTTATCCACACTTTCTGAAATATTATGTTTCAATTGATTTTATTTTAATGAACAATAATGGATAAATTAAGGTTACAAATTTGAAATTGTTACAGTATTGTCATTATAGGATAAATTTTGTTATGAAAAGTACATGAATACAACTAAATTTATAAATATTTTTATGCACTGTTTAACTAAAATTAGTAGAAATTACTAACCTATATGGAAACTTTATACAATTGAAGATATTAGTGGATGACGTGTTATAACACCTTCATTCTCTCATGTATTTAATTATAAGAACTAATTATAATGTTCATCTTTCAACTTCTGTGGTTCTTATTGAGTATAAATTTTATAAAATATTAAATTTGTTTCTGCTTTGAGTTTATTACTTCTGTTCCTTATTACTAAAAAGTATTGTATAGGCAACTCAATTTTCATATTAATTATTACGCTACGAAATATATAATTCATTACCATTCACTTGCATTAATTATCACTTAATTAATTCTAGCTTCATGCTAAGCAATTTATTCTAACATTTTCCCTTTGAGAATGAACTATAACAGACTGTAATGTTATGTCTACTTAAAAGAATCAGATTTGTTTGATGTTTTTTTCTAAACTTTTCAATGTATTTAGTAAAAAAAAATCTTTAATTTTCACAAACAAATATCACTTTTTAAGTAATCCGACCGTAATAAATTGAACATTTTTAATTTATATAAGAAAAAGAACACTTTTTAAAGTTTCGGGAAGTTCATCCTAAAGTTTCGAATTAGCTCTGTGTTTTAGGACAGACTACAAGCAATTATCGATATTGCAAATTGATAAGCCAGTGTATGAGAAGTTATGGATTATAAGTCTGGAAATTATATCTGCCCTATGTTCGTAGAAATTCAACATTATTCAACAAAGATGAGCTAACATGTTCTTGCTCTAAAGTCTTCAATTATAGTATTCCATATTATTAAATGAAAGTTTTAGAACTATGTTATATTATACGAAATACAATGAAGTAATTTATAAACTTTTGAGTTAATTCTTCAATATGTTTTTAATTCATTTTCTAATTCAAAAATTGATAAATTTACGTTTTGTTTTTCGATTGTTTTCATATTTAAGTTAACAATCTAGAATAAAAATACAATTAAATAAAATACTAGAAAATTATGGAAAACTTGAAAAATGGATAATATATTATACATATATATCATAAATTATGTATGTTTTGCAGCTTAATTTATATAATACTTATATTTTATTTATAAAAAAAATATGTAACTCTAGCATATTAATAACAATTGTTTTTAATAATATTCTATTAGGATTTATAACTTGATATTTCTTTATTAACCGTAATCCTATGTATATATTTTATCACATAAATGCATTAATATCTTATAGGGCCTATATATTTCCATTTAAGTTTATAATCAAATAACTAATATTTTCCATGGCATTTATTTATAGTTAATATTGTAAAATGCCTTGTCATTATTGATTATTTTGTATTATTTCCTCGGAATTTAATAAGATTTAAGAAATACTTACGTCCCTCTTATTATGAAATATTAATCACTTATAAACGTATTGTAGATCCTATTTCATAGATAATTATATTAACTGTTATATTGAAGTAATAATTTTATTATTTAATAAACCACATCACTATTAGTAAAGTTGAGTTCGGCTATTAATTAATTCTTAGCTGTGTAAAATAAAAGAATGTGAATTTTAAAAATTTTATTATTCTTTTTTGTATGCTTTACACTATTATAAATATATTGAATATCGAATTCTGTATATTATGATGTACAGTATAATATCAAATGCTTTCGATAAATTTAGATATCGATCTCTTAATATTAGAATCGTTGTTTAGTTTTCATCACTGTTTAAATTCCTCGTAACACAAAATTAGTCATTCAAACTTCGAATAGATATAAATAAGTTGAAGTATAATTATGTAAAATCATCATTATTAAAGTAATTTAATAATAATAGTATCGATTATCAACTAATTGATTAATGTAAATATGTAGTATATATGAATATGAAGTACAGTCGACCCCCCCTATAAGATCATTGATTTTTCCATTTTATCTGAATTACATGTTGTACGAGTCACTTAGATTTTACAAATATGTGAGCCGTTCACAGCCCGGCACACGTATTTGTAAAATCTAAGTAACTCGTACAACATGTAATTCAGATAAAACGGAAAAATCAATGATCTTATAGGGGGGTCGACTGTAATAACTTGTTGGAAAAACTGAAGTTAGAGATATTTCATTTCTATTCTGTGAATCTAATATGCTCCAAGATGGACGGATAATGGATGGATGATGAATTAGAAACCAAACCTCACTCGCTGCATTAGCTTAATAAAGTTTGTTTTTAAGCACAAAGAAAAAGGTCTAATGCAATAAAATGAGTTTGGCCTAATACACTAAAATAGTTAAAACAAACATTAAAAGAACACTTGTATATGCTCAATTCTTCTAACAGAAATATCTGATAGTAAATATAGCATTCAGAATATTTCCTCCAGTATTCATTAACATTTAATGTAATGTGAACGGAATGACAGACAATATTAATAATCTATTAATGTAATTATTTTAAAATGATGATAAATTCGGTTATAATTAAATTTGCGTCATAATCAAAATATATTGTTATACTCAGCGGTTAGATGATAATATTTAATAGATTTGTTTTGAATGTAGAAATATTTTATCCGATATTTCAAAAATACTTTTTATCTATTCGTTTACAGATTATATATACAGATAAAGTCAAGGTGTGATATAATTATGGATTAGTAACAATAAAATAATGTAGGCCTATATCCGTATTAATTTAGATATAATTTCTACATTATATGGAAGTAATTGAGCAGAGCTCTCTTAGTGCGACAATTGATTCCGCTGAAACCGCTTAACCGATTAAAATAATTTTTTGACTTCATATACAATCTATCTTGATCTAGGTCGTAAAGCAAATAGTATTTTAAAATTCGACTCGCGACCAAAGAATTGCATGGTCAAAGTTCACAATGTTAAGTCTATGGATGAAGTGGCACCAACGAGCACCCGTCAAGCTTTAATCTTTCTGTTCGACTACACTGATTTCTTTTGATTTATAATTTTCGCTGATTTATATTTCGTAATATTCTTAAACATTCCTAGAAACTTTCTAAATTAAAATTTAGGCTGAATTTTTTCAGAAGTAGGCTAAATTTGAATTAATAGGTTACCAGGGTATGTATCCCTTGATTTTCAGTAGTAAATTTTTGCCTCCAAAACTAAACTCTATTAAATTCAATTTTTTTCATTTTTTAACAATTTTTGCTTATTAGAGTTGTTGAAACATTACTATTTTCTGATTGTTTTCTAAGCAGTTTTTTTTATTTACGTTTACAGAAGTTCTCGAAAACAACAAAACAAATTTAAGATCTATATTTTAAAGTCTACTTTACCAGCCAACAACGTTCCTGTATGTTAAGTTCTTCGTAGTAATTTTATGTTTATCTAATTTAAACTTTAGTAATACTTTAATTTTTATTGAAATCTATTAAATTAATGATTGTTTGATATTTTTTTAATTAAAAAAATTATTTTCTAACGTTGTTTTGCAACATAAGTTTAATGAATTTTTGAATTCGTATAATAATATAAATTCCATATTTTAATTATGAATTTATTAATAACAAAGTATACAAAATTTGTTTTTACACTTCTTTCCGTCTATGTGTAATAAATAACTTTTAAACAAAAATTGTTATGATTTTTATAAAGTTAGACTATTTATTTAAAATATATATATATAGGGGAGACCGGGGCAACTTCGGCATGCGGGGCAAGTTTGTCAAGCGCTTTTTTTAAAAAACAAATTAAAAGGAGACTTTGGTTATAGGTTAGGCAGTTGAGTTTTATTGGTGGCTTGTTGAGTGTAGTGTTTTTATTGTTCTCCAACAAGCGTAGTTGAATTATCAAGCAAATTTTCATTTTCGTTCAATTCCATATAATATTTTTTTTCCATTTATATTGAATTGGCAGGTTTTGTTATAATTCCATGATAACGAAAGTTACTTTTCCTGTTAGAAGGATGTAACTTCAACTTATTCACGTGGCCAGATCGTGGCTTGGCATTCTGTTCTCAGGGTTGTACTTAATGTTTCGAAATCATGACTAGCGGGGTAAGATCGGCAACATAAAGCCACATTAGAAGCAAAGGATAAAAATCAAACAGATGATAAATGAAAACATGTTTGCATTTGTTATTCATGTATATATGTCTTTGAACTTGCATTTCGTTGTAATAATATTAAATGGGTGTTGGATTTGTATTTCTTTGTTTTAATAGTGAATTCCAACTTATACATTGTTAATAACATAATTTTATATACGTGCCTATCTTGCCCCATTACTGTTGCCCCTATACCAGGGGCAACTTTAATAAAAATAATTAAAATAATTACAACTTTACAAAAAGAGAGAAGTTGCCGATCTTGCCCCTATACCCGGGGCAACTTCGTCAATTTCTCTCTTCTTGTAAAGTTGTAATTATTTTAATTATTTTTATTTCCAAACTGATTTTAACCAGTTCTATAGTAAGGTAACATTCCAATAGACAATATGCAAAGCTTTTTTTCAGTTTACAGCAGTATTTATTACACAAAATTTAAGTAAAGCTTAACATGCCGATCTTGCCCCGGTCTCCCCTATATTTGAATCTTCACTGTAGATGAATTATTCTTCTTCGAGGAAATTGTGGAAAAGTAATATTTTCTGTTTTATTCATAAAGAAAGTCATACAAGTTGTAATTAAAACATATATAATAATGACCATCACTATAGCGGTAACATTGTAGAATTTATCAGATTGATTAGCATCATCATCTGTAACGCAGCAATAATTAGTCACAATGTTCATAATTTCCAGTTTGTTAGTCTAGTTAAAAAGAACTTTTGACAGTGTTTACTATACTAAACACAAAAAAATTTAAACATATAATTCAAATTAAATTTACATATTTAATATTTTATATTAAAAAAAATCAATAATAAACACTTTAAAATATAACTTACAGAGACAGAAATATTTATCTCCTTCAATATTTTGAATAATAAAATTCGTTGTATCATTTTTCCTAGTAAGAAAAAATATTTTTATTATAACAATACGTGGTTAAATTACCAAATAAGTTTTAAAACATGGCATATACCCTGCTTCAAAACTAGTACATATCTTCATCGTTTCATCCCATGCACAGTAAGGATCTTGTAATCCAACACAATCGCTAAAAAGTAAATAAATAAATAAGATTTATAGAAATAAAAAATTGAAATTTATTTCATAATTTAAAAATTAACATACCGACAAGTTTTAGCATTTTGTTGACATCTCTGCTTTGGTATACTATAAATTTCGTTTGGTGTAATTATCATTAATTTATTTTTATGTACAAGAAGTTCAGTGATGATTATATTATTTTTAGCAACCCGAATCATTTCAACAATAATCCTTTTAATCTTCTTATCCATAAAATAAATGGCCTTTACTACTTTACCACAATCTTTACAAAAGAAAAAAAAAAGATAAAATAAATATTATATTAAAAAAACAAAATTTTTATTAGGCCTATAGATTTTCGATTAAAAAATTAAAATGAATGTTTAACTAACTTGTTCCTAAGAAAAGAATATCGAATTTCTTCCCATTTAATGTTTCTACTTGAGGATCGACACTGATTGAAGTGAGGCGACAACTAAAAAAGACGATAAGAGTAAAAAATATTTTATTAAAACTTCAATATTAAAATATAATGCTTAAATAACAGGGGTTTTTTTTGTATTTTGGTTTTTAAAAATTGTAAAATTCGATTATTTATAATGAAAAAAAGGAGTTTAAAAAAGTGGTTTTAGTGTAATAAAATAGGCATTTCATGCATAATAATTATCAAAATAATCAAAATAATTAGCAACACGAGAAGAGAAAATTGCTTTTAAATGTTAAACATAATTTTAACACTTTTTAGTAATTTTCTACTTCTTGCACATGATGGAAAATTATTCAGTGAACTGCACAAATCTGGCTTAACAATTTACTTCATATTAGAGTTAATGCTTTTTGAAGTATCCTGTACGAAATTTCTGTTCAGTGTACAGTAATTTTATGAAAATATAATATTTTAAAAAGATCGTAAATAGTAAATTAACAAAATATATATATAATTATTGTGAATACGATACATTAAAAACTTACTTAGAAACGTCTTTATATACAGGTTCTTCAATAAAGGATTGAACTTCTTCATTCATAAGATGAATGTAAGAATAAAGGAACTCTTGTTCTTCTAAGGAAATATCTCCATTGCTATTAAAACACTACGAATTCAAAGTTATAAAACATTTTTTTAAAAAATAAGATTAATTTTAGTACAGTAATAATATAATATTTCAGCATTAAATTTATTTTTTTCCAGTTTTCATATCGCTTCGATTAAAATACTGTAATATAGTATTTAAATTTAAGATTTAAAATTAATTGATCTAATTTTATTAGAGTTAAAAAATTTTTATTGCTTTAAAATTTATCAAAAATTTCATAAATAAGTTTCGAATAAATATGGAAAAATTCAATAAAAAGTTCGTTCTTTATTATTTGTGATCTTAAAACGTCCAGAAATGCAAAATAATTCGGGGGATAATTTCTGTATATATGGATGTGTGTGCGGGGAGCACGATTATGTTTTCCCTGTTTGAAGCTTAATAACTTTCATGTTTTTTGTGGAAAATTTCTAAAATTTTGCAGGGAGGTTTGTTTATTAGGGGATTGATGCTATTAAATTTTGGTTGTTAAAGGTCGACGGGGTGGGAAATAATGGAGGTCGTGTGTCTATCTCCAGTAGGGTCGGACTTAATGACTCTTTTACTCGTTATTAACATTTATAATTTTTTTATAAAACCCTCAAAATTAAGCTTTTTGCCATTTTATAATAGTTGAAAATATAAAAATGTTTTTAATAAAATATGATAACAGATGGCGCCACTAAAATTTTAAATATTGCCGGGAAAGTTGAGCAACTCGTTGTTGGTTTACTTATACTGAGAATTAACTTTGGATATGATGATAAAACATGAAGTATTCGACAATGTTGTTCTATAACGGATTAATGGATAACTTCGGGTCTATTATTACATAATTTTATGTTAATGTTGTTTTATTTTCATACTTTATTTTAAAATATTTAAAAATTGTTTATAAAAACAAGATTTCAAAATACACAAATCACAATAAAATTTTATTTCATTTTGTTAGAATCTAGTTGTAATAGCAACTATCTGAGAGACTTATTTTATAAAATCTAAAATTTACGAAATTAACTACAACACGATGTTAATTCATATTTATTGTTAACAGTAATTATATTATAAACAAATGTCAATTAAAATTTAAAGCATTGCGATAATTATAGTCTATACTTTCTTTAGCTTAATAATTTTATAAACAGTATATAAAATTTTTTTCTACGTTTTGGATAAATATCTACATTAAGGAAATTACGACGACAGGCCATATCGTTCATTGCCTTCAATCCTATACACTCAGTAGTCACTAATCCGGAATTCCTCTATGCAAGGAATGGCCGGAGTAAAGTTCAAAATGTATCCTATCCAGAGATGTTTCGATCAGGTGTTCTCCTCTTGCTTACGATTGAAGGCCCTGGTTCGCCGGAAAGGCACCTTGCGACCCGAACTTAGGGGTTAGTTCTTTTCTCTTACTCCCTCTCACAGTCCGGTGGAAGCTCTTCTTTTCAAAAGTCGAGACGAGATTCTTGCTGTACTTTCTTTGGTCTTGGTTCTCTGTTGACAGTCTGGATGAAAAATCTCCTTTCGATTGCCATCCCTTATTTTAATGGATTCTCCAGGCCAAACGATGTACTGTACCTTCAGGACCACTCCTATTTGTACTAATATTCCTCCCGCTGAATTGACCCCCTCCGGAAAAACCGATCCTTCTAGGGGAATATCAAATCGCATTGTCTTTCGGACAATTTCGCTAGGTCTATTTGACAGTCGGATTAGCAGGAGTCTGCTATATAAACGCTAGAATTTTTCGAAAATCTGTTCATCGTTTCGTACACTGTACGATTCGTAATCTAATGAATGACCATTTACTGTTATGGTTTATTAAATCATATTTTCAGAGAAACAATGAATAAGAATTATTACCACTATCAATTGTTATCAAAATAAAAATAGAGGAAGCAAAAACAATAAAACAGTAACTACATTTTAAAATATGATATAAAAGTAAAAAATGTAAATATAATAATTTTGTAAATCATAATAATTATTGCAATGTATTTATTTCGAATACATTACATAAAAACCAGCTCCTGTCATATGTTTGAAAGTTAAGGATTGAAAATATATTTATGTTTTATTTTTATAATATACAGTATATATAACATAAAAATATTACATATCGAAATGTTTTCTCGTATTCTCTGCATAGTTTTCTATTTCTTGTAATTTTAAACATTAAAATAAGAATATTTAGTTAGATAACTTACTGTTCCGGGTCTAGGATTCGGTATTTTACTGGCTGGTAAAGGTAGCCACAGAGAATCTCTATCTCGTTGAAATTTAAAATCACCTTCAAATGATTTTTCTATATCTCTCATACGGAAAGCACAAACAGCGGATCCGTAAATTCCAGAACTGAGATACAAACAATAAATTATTACCAGATATAAATTAAATAAAGGATAATAACTTAAAAAGATAATATTTTTATTCTCGAATTTTATTATTTTTTAAATCGTTAGGCTATGTCATAAAATTAAAATATTTGGATTAATAAACAGTTTTGGTCTTCTATATTACAGGTTGTGTGTGTGAGAGGTCACCAAGCTCTAACATCTAAAAAGGAAATTGGGAATTGTCTAGGGATCGACCGGAAATTGAGAGAGTCAGTATACACATTCGCCCAAAGGGAATAGTTGCAGATTCTTTAGATTTTGTATAATGTTCTTTGCTATAACACGAATCTATATTTAAATATGTTATACGTAGAATAAAAGGATTTTAGATTTTATCTATTCGTTTTTTTTTTCGTTTATAAAAAGAAATTATTATAAAATATTTTATAAATAAATACTCACTTTGAAATAGTGAATATAGCGTATACTATTTTTTCTTTTCTACCTTTAATACTTTTTTCTACGATGTCGCTAACAGCGTCTGTAATTTCAACATTGATATTTTTAAAAATTTTAATCGAAATTCATTAAATAAATTTAAAGATTTATTTTATTTACAAATTTCATCAAAATAATACGGAAATATTCCGGGCATGTGACATGTAATACGAGTTTTCAAAAATGAAGTCCACCTCTTTGTTATTTCATTTAACCCAAAGCCTTTATCATTCGTACAAACTCTGCCAACTCTAGAATAAATCTTCTAAAAATATGAATTTTAAATTACTCCTGTATATATAAAAAAGATAAATTATGAATTTATTTAAAATCTTTCAATGTAAAATAACAACCTTTTGTGAGTGTTCAATAGACTCCTCTCTAAAGAAAAAATATACAAATTTGTCATAATGAAAGGATGTAACAAACTTTGAATCTATAAATAATATTCATCCCATGCACAGTAAGGATCTTGTAAACCAACACAATCGCTAAAAAGTAAATAAATAAATAAGATTTATAGAAATAAAAAATTGAAATTTATTTCATAATTTAAAAATTAACATACCGACAAGTTTTAGCATTTTGTTGACATCTCTGCTTTGGTATACTATAAATTTCGTTTGGTGTAATTATCATTAATTTATTTTTATGTACAAGAAGTTCAGTGATGATTATATTATTTTTAGCAACCCGAATCATTTCAACAATAATCCTTTTAATCTTCTTATCCATAAAATAAATGGCCTTTACTACTTTACCACAATCTTTACAAAAGAAAAAAAAAAAGATAAAATAAATATTATATTAAAAAAACAAAATTTTTATTAGGCCTATAGATTTTCGATTAAAAAATTAAAATGAATGTTTAACTAACTTGTTCCTAAGAAAAGAATATCGAATTTCTTCCCATTTAATGTTTCTACTTGAGGATCGACACTGATTGAAGTGAGGCGACAACTAAAAAAGACGATAAGAGTAAAAAATATTTTATTAAAACTTCAATATTAAAATATAATGCTTAAATAACAGGGGTTTTTTTTGTATTTTGGTTTTTAAAAATTGTAAAATTCGATTATTTATAATGAAAAAAAGGAGTTTAAAAAAGTGGTTTTAGTGTAATAAAATAGGCATTTCATGCATAATAATTATCAAAATAATCAAAATAATTAGCAACACGAGAAGAGAAAATTGCTTTTAAATGTTAAACATAATTTTAACACTTTTTAGTAATTTTCTACTTCTTGCACATGATGGAAAATTATTCAGTGAACTGCACAAATCTGGCTTAACAATTTACTTCATATTAGAGTTAATGCTTTTTGAAGTATCCTGTACGAAATTTCTGTTCAGTGTACAGTAATTTTATGAAAATATAATATTTTAAAAAGATCGTAAATAGTAAATTAACAAAATATATATATAATTATTGTGAATACGATACATTAAAAACTTACTTAGAAACGTCTTTATATACAGGTTCTTCAATAAAGGATTGAACTTCTTCATTCATAAGATGAATGTAAGAATAAAGGAACTCTTGTTCTTCTAAGGAAATATCTCCATTGCTATTAAAACACTACGAATTCAAAGTTATAAAACATTTTTTTAAAAAATAAGATTAATTTTAGTACAGTAATAATATAATATTTCAGCATTAAATTTATTTTTTTCCAGTTTTCATATCGCTTCGATTAAAATACTGTAATATAGTATTTAAATTTAAGATTTAAAATTAATTGATCTAATTTTATTAGAGTTAAAAAATTTTTATTGCTTTAAAATTTATCAAAAATTTCATAAATAAGTTTCGAATAAATATGGAAAAATTCAATAAAAAGTTCGTTCTTTATTATTTGTGATCTTAAAACGTCCAGAAATGCAAAATAATTCGGGGGATAATTTCTGTATATATGGATGTGTGTGCGGGGAGCACGATTATGTTTTCCCTGTTTGAAGCTTAATAACTTTCATGTTTTTTGTGGAAAATTTCTAAAATTTTGCAGGGAGGTTTGTTTATTAGGGGATTGATGCTATTAAATTTTGGTTGTTAAAGGTCGACGGGGTGGGAAATAATGGAGGTCGTGTGTCTATCTCCAGTAGGGTCGGACTTAATGACTCTTTTACTCGTTATTAACATTTATAATTTTTTTATAAAACCCTCAAAATTAAGCTTTTTGCCATTTTATAATAGTTGAAAATATAAAAATGTTTTTAATAAAATATGATAACAGATGGCGCCACTAAAATTTTAAATATTGCCGGGAAAGTTGAGCAACTCGTTGTTGGTTTACTTATACTGAGAATTAACTTTGGATATGATGATAAAACATGAAGTATTCGACAATGTTGTTCTATAACGGATTAATNAATTATAAAATTAATATATTCTTAAAATCTGGATTTCGAATTAATATTCATTTACAGCCTGTGAAATTAGAGATATTTAACTTTTTAAGATACTTATTGTCTCTTAGACTATCGCTTTAGGGAATCTGGGAACGAATACGTTTGGGTCGAAAAGTATAGGCTATACTATACAAAAACTAAGCCATGCCATAACATATGGCATAGCTTCGGTTTTGTATAGTTCCAAGGACCTCTATCTACATCATATATATGTTTTTTACAGAGATAAAAATCGCAATCAGTTTCTATTTTCTTTTTAAATTTAAACTTTAAATATATAAATCTAGTTTGATAGAACGTCGGCACACTTTGTATATCCCTATTTGCGCCACTGGAAACAAACTGAATATTTTCGTAAATTTTATTAATAAGAACTGAATAAAAAAAATTTAAGATAACTTTGAAAACACCTTAAACAGATTATTTTACATGTAGAAGGATAATTGAATCAACACTGTACGTAAATTAAAATGTTAAAAAATTCGCTATATAAATAATGCAGTGTTGTCTTATTTCTTATCAATATTTTAAAATATTTAATTAATTATATCATTTTCTTCGGATAAACTTTTTCTCCAAACGAAAATGAAAAATATTTCTTTATATGTCAGTAATTTTATTCTATTAATTAAATTTTTTTTATTAAAATTACTAAATTAGTTATACTGTAACTTTTTTTCATTTAAAGAAATATTTTTCCTTAAATAATTAAATAAATTATTACAGAAGACAGTATTATAAAATATCCAGCAAAGTGTTGAGTAACTTTTCCGGCAAAAACACTTAATATTGAGGGTAAGGATGAGTTTTATATATATTTTAAAAAATACAAATGCTAATAATAATGAGTAAAGTCTTTATTAATTCTGATCCTATTCGAGATACGAAACACGATCCCCCTTTCTCTCCTCTCCTTTGATCTTTAAGCACCAAAATTTAATAGCATTAATCCCCCTAATATACAAACCTCCCTACAAAATTTCAGAAATTTTCGACAAAAGGCACAGGAGTTATTAAGATTGAAAGTAGGTAAAGAAAATCGTGCCCCCTCATACACACTAACATCCATAAATACGGGGAAAAAATAAAAAATACAAAAAATTTTTCATGCATTTCTCGACGTTTCAAGGTTTCCTAAATTAAAAAAATGTAGGGATGTCATTCTGTAATTTCTTACATAATTTTTTGACGATATGTTTAATAAAATATGACTGAAGAGAGGTATTAAGCCCGAAATTCATTTTAAATTATAGAAAATAAATTACTTTTTCCATCAAAAACAGAATTCCAGTGTGATTTATTCTCAACAGAAACCTTGTGCTAATTCAAATACAATTAATTGAGAGAAAAGTAAGCAGTCAAGTACTAAAAATGTATATTATTCGTGCTTTTTGTCCCTGTACATCATACTTCACCTAATAACAACCGAGTCGTGCCGATTATCTATCTAAGTCAGTTCTGGAGAAAAGTTCCTGTCTAAACCGAACGTTCGTATACAAGTAATCGAGGGCTCCATTCGTGAGTTTACCATATGTCTTATTGATTTTCATCTATCTAACTCCGTTCTTGAGATTAACGTACGACGGACAGGCAACGGACACAAATATAAATTAAATTACTCCTTGTATAAGCGCAAAAATAATTAGAAGGTCACAATTTATCTATTACTAGTCTAATGCGTGTTTTTATATTTAATAAATTGAAACGTATAATTATCCTGAAAGTAACCAATAAAATAAAACATGTTCAACACTTACAGTTTCTCGATACTTTCTACATAACGGTTGAAATGCATTAGTGCCACAGACTAATATATTATTTTTTGAAATTGTTCCATAAATCCGCAAATAATTTTGGCATTCTTCCTATAATAAATTTTCGATTATAAAATATAATCAATAAATATCTTATACTAAAGCAATGAAATTATATTTGAAAAAAAAAAGAAAACAGTTTATAGCCTAAATCAGGTATCCCCAAAGTAGTCTCCATCGATTCCCAGGCGTTTTGGAAGTTGATAGAAGACTTATTAGAAACAATTCATTAAAAATTATTATTTTAACGTTTATGAAGCTCGGGATGTTAAAAATTTGTACTTTAAATATATCTTTTCTATGAAAATGGTGTAAGAATTAATAATGGCTTACCAGATTTATTATTATTATTAATTGTATTAGGAAAAAAGGAAAAGGGAAATCGATAATAGGTCGAATTTAGGGCTCTCTGGTCTAAATAAATTGCGTTAATAATTTAAAATATATAAAATTCTCGAGTATATTATATTTATTATTATATTAATAAATTTTGTCTAGGTTGATTATATATAATTGTATTCATTGCCGATTATTATTACACATTAGAAGTATCGATTACTTAAACTTTCAATATAAGTTTAAAATATTTACCTTTGATTTTCCTTTTATCAAACAGAAATTTATGTCATTTTTATTACTAGGCCAATGTAAATTCTGTAAAAGAAAATTTAAATTTACAAATTTCGATTATTATCGTATAAAATTACCTTTTCTAAACGTTAAAAATTATTATAATTAAAACAAATTTACTTTTTCTGGTTTTAATTCTTCTACATTCATTTTATAAATGTTGTTTCTACAAAAGTTCGTTTAAAAATAATTAAACTGATATTTTTTCGTATTAGACTACTAATTACTCTTCATCTACTTACTTATACTTACCTACCACCTATTATAACTTCATTTTCATATTTTTTTAAGATAACAAAATTATTTAGTTCAGTTTTATTAACAGGAAATTTCATATTGCCATGCTCTATAATGAAAATTAAAAGAATATGCTATTAATACAAAGTCATATAACCAAATCAAGTATCACATAACCAAAAAGTTCGTGCGGGTTTTCAATATTATCACTTCAAAGAAGTCAAGATTTTGAAGAAAGGTTTCTGGTGAAATCATTTGCTAACATTTATATCGCATAGGAAAACTTGGAAGCTGAGTAAATGGGCACCACATATATTGACTGCCAACAAAACAAAAATTCCAGACTTGCAATCTGTTCGCTGTTTTTCTTTTTTAATGTTTCCTCCTTGTAGATATTAAGGCCTTTTTCATTTCCTCTTAATGCCCACTGGTTTAGCATTAAACCAGGTGATGAGGGACGAAGCCTGACTTATTCGGGACAGACCACCGCTGAGTTTCCAGTGTTTTGACCATCCGGATTCGATCTCGTTCCTTCAGAGTGGTCGGCTTTGTTTCTTCTCTTTCCATCCTACATGGATGTACCAATTTTGGACAGGTTATTCACCCTGCGATGAAAAATAAATTATCTTTATGAACACCGAGCATTCGTATCATCGGTTGTCGTTCTTTGGTTATACTGGAAACAAAAAGCCTAGGATCCACTAACAGAAATTTTGCTGTGAGTCTGATGGACTACATTGACATCGTCTGTTATTACCTTCTTGCCATTTGTTAAACAATTACTGCAGTGGTCTTGTACAGTTTTAAAAATAGCCTTCACTTATTCACGAAAAGATGCTGTGTAGTCTTTCAGGACAATGAACGCTTTTTTTCTTCTTTTTTTCGTGACTGCTGTGGGGGAGAAATGACACAAGGTGCACAGTTGAGAAATTGTATTAGGCAAATTTAAAATTTGGACAGTTTTCCAATGTTTTAAAATGGTAGAATTCTATTCGGAGGATCCTATATATTGCTTAAGTTTTTCTTTAAAACCGCACGAACTTATTTGGTCATTTGATGTATCAATTAAATTTTTAATTAAAAATTACCTATAGTAACGAGTACATTAGGGCTGGGAGAATGTACTAAATTCCCAAGAGTTACTAAAAATACTGATGATAAAAGGACAGATACAGCAAATAATTTTCGATTATATATCTGGCACAAAACACATTCAAATAGAAGAAAACACATCTTCGGGTCAATAAACTATTGAATGAATAAATAAATATAAATTCAAACATTCGACTTACTTTTTTCATTTTGATTGCTTCATTAAATTCATCACTTATACAGTACTTAAATTTCTATGTGCAATTTCTCACTTTATACAATTTGAATTCATAATATTTTCATATTACTTACATATTATAATTAGCACTTCAATTTAATTATCCTTTTTAAAATTATTTGTAAAATGCTAGTTTAAAAACGCGTATATCCTGTTAAATGTTAAGTTTATTTCATCAATATTTAGATGATTGCCAAAATACAATAAAATATTTAACGAATAAATTTTATAAATATTGTATTGCAAAGTACAATCTTTGAGCCATAAACTCAAGGTACATTTCAAGGTTGAAGATAATATTTATTAAATATAAATCATTTATTTATTCAAATGACTAAAGACCAGCTTATTTTCATTTCATCATACTTTCACAGAGTTGTAGTTATTTTTAATACAACTGATTAACTTTTGTATTATTTCTAGCAGGCATACATCATCATTATGCTTTGCGTTACGTCGAAGGTGTGTTGCACATTTCACGAATTAATGAAAAATTTGCGTAATTTGTGAAATCGGCAAATCAACTGCTAATTTCACAAAATAGGCCAATTTTGAATTTCCGAATTAGGGAAATTGTCATTTTTACATTCTCCAATGAGAATTGACTTTTGTTTCGCTCTTTGAGTTATGGCTTAGAAAACGTTAGGCGAAGATTTATTTTAGTATTGTCTTCTTATATGAAGCTTAATGATATTTTATACTTTCTAATGATGTTTATTACGTACTGTACATGTTTACATTAAATGCTAGATAAGTCTTAAGTATATATAATAGTAATAATTCGTACGCTGTACCGATATCACAGCAAAAGCTTCAAAATTAGAAAATCGAAAACAACGGTATGTATAATTGAAATAAAATAAAACGTTCCTAAATAAATAAGTTCATAAATTTGCTACAATGCTGTGCTAATATCACTTAATGCGATTGCCAATTTTGTGAATTTATTTGAGAGTGGTCATTGTATTCACCATCAACAAGGTCAGTATATTGTTTTGTTTGTAAACTGTCTGCTCTTAAAAATTTCTCGAATTTTGTTATAAAAGAAGTGTTCGGTGACTGGAGAAATACTGTTGTAATTAATAATCGAAAAAAGCACTGTTCATCGAGACTCTATGCTAATATACTTAACTCGCAGACAAGGTGAGGGATTGGTGCAACAGTTGAAGAAACAAATTCTTGAAGAATGTGATTGCTGGAAACATGTCTTGAGGAGTGTGATAGCTGTTATTCGTACGTTAGCTAAATGTGAGTTGACTTTTCGAGGAACAGAAGAAAAATTTGGAACATTACAAAATGGAAGTTTCATAGAGCTGCTTGAGCTCATACGCCAGTTTGATTCATTTTTAGCGGGCCACATTTCGAAATATGGAAATTCTGGCATAGGAAATCTTTCTTACCTGNTTATATTATTAGAATAGGTTAGGTTAGGTTAGAACGTGCGTCCCCACTGTTTGCTTTTGTTTGCTGGAATCAGCGCCGGCGCTGCCGCGGCGCAGCAGCCGCCGCCGTTCGCTCGCGTCGTCACGTGACACGTCGTCTCCAAAGCGGTCCGGTTTCGAGGCTAAAACAGGAAGAGCCGCCATGATGGTCTACGACCCTGAACATTAACCAATAAAACTACTGAATACATGTAGTGACAGCCAGAGAACCAAGCGGTTAACTACTAATGCGTTTTTCATTCTGTACTTTTACGAATACAGTTTTCCACGGAACGGAAAACTTTCATCTGGATTTGAACTCGAACTAATAAAAATTTCCATGATTTTTTAGGAATAAACAAATTGGTTTAGAGCATTTTAATTTTACAAAGATATTTTTAAAATTTATATTTTTATTAGAGTTCATAATTATTCGTTCTATATTATACCAGTATATTTTTCGACTATGCTTCTACCAGAGTCGATAGATATACTGGTCCTTGAGCTGCCAGTAGCTCTAATACTACGATAGTGGCGTAATAAATATTTCTGCCACTTCGAGCACTGCAATCGCTTCACGGCGTAACTTTGGCTTGAGCGTAGGGAGTCAGCTATAAAACATTCGTAATTCTTTTAAATGAATCTCTGTAAATATATGGCATATCAGTTGTGTTTACATCTGACAGAAATGAAGAAATACTGTACTAACTGTTATAGGCAATGACATTCAAAAAAAGCTCGATAATAGAAACTTAAGGATTACCTTGAAAATTATAAAAATTAAGGAAAATTTATCTCCGCTAAATAGACAAATATTTTTAAAACTGAAATATAAAAAAATAATCCAATTATGTATGGATGGATAAAGAGTTCTTTCATTTTTTTTCTTAGCATAAATAAATAAATACATCACAGAAATAAATCTTAATTGCTCGTTACTTTTATTGTCTTTATTTATTTTGACTTCGTCACAATTCCCGGCTGCAATTTTAATCATCATTTAATTTTAAAAAATCTCGTGACTTTCGGTCCAGACCGGAAGTTCGTATATCGGGGTCTCCGGTCCTTGAGCTTTTAATATCGCGTCTGGATTTTAGTGGTGTTTTTCCCCTGTACATCATTCTTCTCTTGATAATGATCAAGTCTTGCCGGCATCTAACGCCGTTTCCGAGAAAATTTTGAATTGAAATCACGTGATTTTCGATCTAGATTGGAAGTTCCTGTATAGTTAATGGAGCCACTAAATTTTCCATACGTTATTTTGATTTTCATCTATCTAATTCTGTTCTTGAGATTACCACTGTCGCTCTCTGTCCTTCGTCAATGTGTAAGTCTGCAATTTGAAAATTGCAACCCAATTAATGTGCAGTTAATGTATCATAATCCTTAGATTACCAAAATAATAATAGCTGTTATCTTATACGGAAATATAAAAAATTTGAAGAAATACTATCCTTGTTGGAAGATCTTGAAAGTACGAGTATATAGGCACTAGTAGAAACAGGACACTTATGTTAAATTCTATGTAAACGTACGAAACTACCGGAAAGACTAGAACAGGGGTCACCAAACTACGGCCCGCGAGGTCAGCTCATCCGGCCTGCTGCTACACTGCCATAAATGAACTAAAATATAATTATTTATATGGAAATATCATAGATTGTAGACAAACTTACTATGTAGAAAAAATTAAAATAAGTGTAAGTAAAAATAACGAAATTGGTCCAATCTAATTTTTGCATCTGACAGCAATATAATTTTTAGGAAAATGAGTGGAATAAAAAAATTTGGCGACCTTTTGCGATTTTGGATATCAGAGCGCTTTTTGTGTAACCTACAATGAAGTTTCTAAGGAAAGCGATTACGAGCTTGCTGCAGCGATTGTGTTTGTGTATTAGTAAATAAATATGTTCGTTGTTATTATTTTTCGTGTATTCAGTATACTGTATTGAACAAAATTGTTATGCGGCCCGCGCTTGTCATTCTCTCATTTATCTGGCCCACTGTGAAAAAAGTNCTGATCCTATTCGAGATACGAAACACGATCCCCCTTTCTCTCCTCTCCTTTGATCTTTAAGCACCAAAATTTAATAGCATTAATCCCCCTAATATACAAACCTCCCTACAAAATTTCAGAAATTTTCGACAAAAGGCACAGGAGTTATTAAGATTGAAAGTAGGTAAAGAAAATCGTGCCCCCTCATACACACTAACATCCATAAATACGGGGAAAAAATAAAAAATACAAAAGATTTTTCATGCATTTCTCGACGTTTCAAGGTTTCCTAAATTAAAAAAATGTAGGGATGTCATTCTGTAATTTCTTACATAATTTTTTGACGATATGTTTAATAAAATATGACTGAAGAGAGGTATTAAGCCCGAAATTCATTTTAAATTATAGAAAATAAATCTACTTTTTCCATCAAAAACAGAATTCCAGTGTGATTTATTCTCAACAGAAACCTTGTGCTAATTCAAATACAATTAATTGAGAGAAAAGTAAGCAGTCAAGTACTAAAAATGTATATTATTCGTGCTTTTTGTCCCTGTACATCATACTTCACCTAATAACAACCGAGTCGTGCCGATTATCTATCTAAGTCAGTTCTGGAGAAAAGTTCCTGTCTAAACCGAACGTTCGTATACAAGTAATCGAGGGCTCCATTCGTGAGTTTACCATATGTCTTATTGATTTTCATCTATCTAACTCCGTTCTTGAGATTAACGTACGACGGACAGGCAACGGACACAAATATAAATTAAATTACTCCTTGTATAAGCGCAAAAATAATTAGAAGGTCACAATTTATCTATTACTAGTCTAATGCGTGTTTTTATATTTAATAAATTGAAACGTATAATTATCCTGAAAGTAACCAATAAAATAAAACATGTTCAACACTTACAGTTTCTCGATACTTTCTACATAACGGTTGAAATGCATTAGTGCCACAGACTAATATATTATTTTTTGAAATTGTTCCATAAATCCGCAAATAATTTTGGCATTCTTCCTATAATAAATTTTCGATTATAAAATATAATCAATAAATATCTTATACTAAAGCAATGAAATTATATTTGAAAAAAAAAAAAAACAGTTTATAGCCTAAATCAGGTATCCCCAAAGTAGTCTCCATCGATTCCCAGGCGTTTTGGAAGTTGATAGAAGACTTATTAGAAACAATTCATTAAAAATTATTATTTTAACGTTTATGAAGCTCGGGATGTTAAAAATTTGTACTTTAAATATATCTTTTCTATGAAAATGGTGTAAGAATTAATAATGGCTTACCAGATTTATTATTATTATTAATTGTATTAGGAAAAAAGGAAAAGGGAAATCGATAATAGGTCGAATTTAGGGCTCTCTGGTCTAAATAAATTGCGTTAATAATTTAAAATATATAAAATTCTCGAGTATATTATATTTATTATTATATTAATAAATTTTGTCTAGGTTGATTATATATAATTGTATTCATTGCCGATTATTATTACACATTAGAAGTATCGATTACTTAAACTTTCAATATAAGTTTAAAATATTTACCTTTGATTTTCCTTTTATCAAACAGAAATTTATGTCATTTTTATTACTAGGCCAATGTAAATTCTGTAAAAGAAAATTTAAATTTACAAATTTCGATTATTATCGTATAAAATTACCTTTTCTAAACGTTAAAAATTATTATAATTAAAACAAATTTACTTTTTCTGGTTTTAATTCTTCTACATTCATTTTATAAATGTTGTTTCTACAAAAGTTCGTTTAAAAATAATTAAACTGATATTTTTTCGTATTAGACTACTAATTACTCTTCATCTACTTACTTATACTTACCTACCACCTATTATAACTTCATTTTCATATTTTTTTAAGATAACAAAATTATTTAGTTCAGTTTTATTAACAGGAAATTTCATATTGCCATGCTCTATAATGAAAATTAAAAGAATATGCTATTAATACAAAGTCATATAACCAAATCAAGTATCACATAACCAAAAAGTTCGTGCGGGTTTTCAATATTATCACTTCAAAGAAGTCAAGATTTTGAAGAAAGGTTTCTGGTGAAATCATTTGCTAACATTTATATCGCATAGGAAAACTTGGAAGCTGAGTAAATGGGCACCACATATATTGACTGCCAACAAAACAAAAATTCCAGACTTGCAATCTGTTCGCTGTTTTTCTTTTTTAATGTTTCCTCCTTGTAGATATTAAGGCCTTTTTCATTTCCTCTTAATGCCCACTGGTTTAGCATTAAACCAGGTGATGAGGGACGAAGCCTGACTTATTCGGGACAGACCACCGCTGAGTTTCCAGTGTTTTGACCATCCGGATTCGATCTCGTTCCTTCAGAGTGGTCGGCTTTGTTTCTTCTCTTTCCATCCTACATGAATGTACCAATTTTGGACAGGTTATTCACCCTGCGATGAAAAATAAATTATCTTTATGAACACCGAGCATTCGTATCATCGGTTGTCGTTCTTTGGTTATACTGGAAACAAAAAGCCTAGGATCCACTAACAGAAATTTTGCTGTGAGTCTGATGGACTACATTGACATCGTCTGTTATTACCTTCTTGCCATTTGTTAAACAATTACTGCAGTGGTCTTGGTACAGTTTTAAAAATAGCCTTCACTTATTCACGAAAAGATGCTGTGTAGTCTTTCAGGACAATGAACGCTTTTTTTCTTCTTTTTTTCGTGACTGCTGTGGGGGAGAAATGACACAAGGTGCACAGTTGAGAAATTGTATTAGGCAAATTTAAAATTTGGACAGTTTTCCAATGTTTTAAAATGGTAGAATTCTATTCGGAGGATCCTATATATTGCTTAAGTTTTTCTTTAAAACCGCACGAACTTATTTGGTCATTTGATGTATCAATTAAATTTTTAATTAAAAATTACCTATAGTAACGAGTACATTAGGGCTGGGAGAATGTACTAAATTCCCAAGAGTTACTAAAAATACTGATGATAAAAGGACAGATACAGCAAATAATTTTCGATTATATATCTGGCACAAAACACATTCAAATAGAAGAAAACACATCTTCGGGTCAATAAACTATTGAATGAATAAATAAATATAAATTCAAACATTCGACTTACTTTTTTCATTTTGATTGCTTCATTAAATTCATCACTTATACAGTACTTAAATTTCTATGTGCAATTTCTCACTTTATACAATTTGAATTCATAATATTTTCATATTACTTACATATTATAATTAGCACTTCAATTTAATTATCCTTTTTAAAATTATTTGTAAAATGCTAGTTTAAAAACGCGTATATCCTGTTAAATGTTAAGTTTATTTCATCAATATTTAGATGATTGCCAAAATACAATGAAATATTTAACGAATAAATTTTATAAATATTGTATTGCAAAGTACAATCTTTGAGCCATAAACTCAAGGTACATTTCAAGGTTGAAGATAATATTTATTAAATATAAATCATTTATTTATTCAAATGACTAAAGACCAGCTTATTTTCATTTCATCATACTTTCACAGAGTTGTAGTTATTTTTAATACAACTGATTAACTTTTGTATTATTTCTAGCAGGCATACATCATCATTATGATTTGCGTTACGTCGAAGGTGTGTTGCACATTTCACGAATTAATGAAAAATTTGCGTAATTTGTGAAATCGGCAAATCAACTGCTAATTTCACAAAATAGGCCAATTTTGAATTTCCGAATTAGGGAAATTGTCATTTTTACATTCTCCAATGAGAATTGACTTTTGTTTCGCTCTTTGAGTTATGGCTTAGAAAACGTTAGGCGAAGATTTATTTTAGTATTGTCTTCTTATATGAAGCTTAATGATATTTTATACTTTCTAATGATGTTTATTACGTACTGTACATGTTTACATTAAATGCTAGATAAGTCTTAAGTATATATAATAGTAATAATTCGTACGCTGTACCGATATCACAGCAAAAGCTTCAAAATTAGAAAATCGAAAACAACGGTATGTATAATTGAAATAAAATAAAACGTTCCTAAATAAATAAGTTCATAAATTTGCTACAATGCTGTGCTAATATCACTTAATGCGATTGCCAATTTTGTGAATTTATTTGAGAGTGGTCATTGTATTCACCATCAACAAGGTCAGTATATTGTTTTGTTTGTAAACTGTCTGCTCTTAAAAATTTCTCGAATTTTGTTATAAAAGAAGTGTTCGGTGACTGGAGAAATACTGTTGTAATTAATAATCGAAAAAAGCACTGTTCATCGAGACTCTATGCTAATATACTTAACTCGCAGACAAGGTGAGGGATTGGTGCAACAGTTGAAGAAACAAATTCTTGAAGAATGTGATTGCTGGAAACATGTCTTGAGGAGTGTGATAGCTGTTATTCGTACGTTAGCTAAATGTGAGTTGACTTTTCGAGGAACAGAAGAAAAATTTGGAACATTACAAAATGGAAGTTTCATAGAGCTGCTTGAGCTCATACGCCAGTTTGATTCATTTTTAGCGGGCCACATTTCGAAATATGGAAATTCTGGCATAGGAAATCTTTCTTACCTGTCCAAAACACCCTTTGAAAAAATCATTCAACTAATGGCACAAAATGTTTATGCATGCTCATTGTTGACAAAGTAAAATATTCTGGTTATTTTAGTTTGTCAGTTGATTCAACACCAGATCTATCACGCAGCGATCAATTAAATGTTGTACTTAGGTACTAAAAAGATAGACAGCCTATTGAACGCTTTTTACCCTTTCTGGAAATGAAAAGCCATTCCGGTGAGGAAATAGCAAATCGGGCGTTGTAGTAATTACCTGAAGCTTGTAGGCTAAACTTTTCAAAATGTAGTAGTCAATGTTATGACAACGCTGCTAACATGTCTGAGTGTTACTGTATAAGGGGACACGGCAAAAAATTTTAGAAACAAAACGAGTTTGCTATATGTAACTTCTGCAGCTCATTCACTAAATCTGGCTGGCCGAAATGCTGTTGATTTCTGTCAAGAGGCAGTTAATTTCTTCTCTACTCTATACCTTTACCAGCCTCAAACAGTCAATTACTCTATACTTTTTTCCCAGCCTCAAGCAGTCAATGGAAAATTCTTAAATGTTGCATTGGAAATGAAAGCGTCTTACAACCCCTCTCTGATACTATGGCAGCAGCAATTTTGAAATCTTTCCTTAAAATTTTAGAAGCATTAGAATATATAGCCAAAGACTATATATTCTAATGGGAGACGCTAGAAGAGAAAAAAATAATATTGTAGATAAGATGCAAGAGCTAGAATTAGTTTTTTATGTTGAATTTTTGGATGAGATTTTGCAGAATTTTCACAGAGTAAGCCAAGTTCTACAAAATGAAGATGTGAACTTTTTGCATTTGCAGATCTGTATGTATCATTACCTGACCAACTGTGCACTTCACGAGTTGAATTTGAAAGATATGAAGCAGTCACAAAGGAGATGCTACTAGATGTTGATTACAAAGCAGCAACAACTCGCAAATGTATCAGAAAGAAGGTACCCAATGACGAAGATAATGGAGATGCACCAGAAGTATAATTGAATGCCAGAGATAAATTTCGTATCACCACCTTTTACGCAATTATTGACAAACTTGAAACTGAGATGAAAAGAAGAGGAGAGATATACAAAGAAATAGCAGAAAAATTTTAAGTGATGTGCTATATAATCATCTATTAACATTGAAAGGTATTCTCAAGTGCTGTCAAAAGCTGATTAATGCCTAATAGTAATTTCTCAGCTGAGCTTCAGCAGTTTCATTCATATGTGTGGCATAAGTTCAGTGCAACAAAAAATGTAAAAACAATAATTGTAGCAGACAATATTGAGTGTGCCTTTCCAAATGTAGACATTGGCTTTCGTATAGTTTGAACATTAATCATTAATGGTCACAAATTGTTCTGCTGAGTGTTCATTTTCTCAGTTAAAGCATATTAAAAATTCCATCAGAACAACTATGCAACAAAGCAGGCTTGATGCCTTATTTCTATTAAGTATAGAAGCAGATGTGTTACATAAGATTAATTTTGAGGATCTGATCAAAGATTTTGCAGTTAAAAAAAAGTAGAAGAAAACTTTTCAAATATAAATAAAGTGGAATACAAAAAATAAACTTTATTTCCATCTTACTGTAAGTTTTATTTAATTTCGATAAATAAAATTTTATTTTATGGTTTATTATTGTTTATATTTTGAATTATATATGGGGGCACCAAAATCTTTTAAGTGTCTAGGACCTCTAAAGGTCTTAATCCAGTCCTGCTGCCAGCTGTTAAATTTTGTGAATGGTAGCTCAATATTTTTTATTCTGACTAAACTCGAATGCCCAACACGAAGTTCTAATGCTGTTTTCTCAACAAAAATCTTTTCTTTAGCAGGTTCACAATACGGAGTTTTTTGCAGCTTTTTTGCAGATTTGCATATTAATGAGATATTAACATATCTCGTTAATATGCATGAAATTACATTGCTTAACATTGACGTTACAACAAATTAATAGTAGAAGTGAGTCTAGGTACCCCTTATGGCGGCACTTCCGGAATCTCGACAACATGCGTGCTTTGAAAGTTAATCTAGGTGTCGCTGTTTTTAGTTTACAACAATTCTAACGTCATTTCGGTTCTAGATTAATTCTATAAGTTTGTTAAGAGTATATGACTTTTTGAACCTGAATAATTAAATTATGTATTGTTGTGTGAATCATTTCTTTCGAAGCTTAGGCTATATTTGATATTTTATCGTTTATTGTTGTAATGGTGGAGTTTGGAAAACATTAACAATTTTTCTTGGCAAAAGTGTACTTCAAGGAATTTTTTTCATTTTTTAGTATTGGAATATCCTGAATTTAATTTTGACAAGAGAATTTCATCAGTTGATATGTTTGCCATAAAGTTTGCTTTTCAACCTGCAGATGCAAATTGTTCGAAATGTGATGGTCGTCGTAAATTAAATTATCGAAAGCATCGTGATTCTGTTTCTTTTAGATGTCATAAATGCAAGATGAACAGTTCGTCATTTGAAGTAATTTTTAAACGTAAATTTGGGAAAATTTCTTGGGGAACTACTTTTCGTTTCTTTGGCATCTAATTTGCATAGAATATAGTGTACAGTACATTGAGCGTCATCAGTTTGGCTGTGGACGTGAGTAGTCGAATAGCTATTGACTGAGCGAATTTCATACGACACATTATGATTGTTTCATAGTCTAATTTTGCCGTAATGAAAATTGAATGGACTGAAAAGGTTGTCGAAATCGACGAGATTGTTGTGATCAAAAGGAAAAAAACTAGGAGAACGGTTCGACCTGTTTGGCATACGTGTAAGTTTTATCCAGAAGTGGCAGGTGTTTTAGTTTGGAAAAAGCCATATATTGTACCTTCAGCCCTGAAAGTAAGTACCAATAAATCCGAAAATCGTAAGAGGAAGAATGTAGACCTGTGTTAAGAATGTGGAAAAAGTTTTTACGATGGAAAAGGATAAAGTTAAGGAAGAAGCATCCTAACCATGTTTTTACTGAAACGTCCGTGAAAAAGGAATTAGAAATATGTCAGCGGTGAGTGAAAGATTTTTTTTTTAAATGCCAGTGTAGTAAGTAGCTGCGCCGGTCGCTATGGCGGCACTTCCGGTCGCAACCGACCGGAAGTGCCGCCATAGAAATTACCTAAGTGCAATTTTACCAAATTAATTTATTCGTTAAAATCCTCCCGATGCAACAAACAGAATTTATACAGCATAGATATTTTAGAAATATGGAAATTATTTTAATTTTTTGCTATTAGGTGAATATTGTAATAATCTTACAGCTGATTTATTTCCTTTTATTTTCTCATATCGAATAGTTTTGCTATTTTTCTATATGTAGGTATAAATTTCTATGTTCTACGGTCTTGGTAAATGATTTTAGCTTCAGTTCTGAATCCATCAGTGACCAAGTGAATAAAACGGTTAATGTCCAGGGTCGTAGACCATCATGGCGGCTCTTCCTGTTTTAGCCTCGAAACCGGACCGCTTTGGAGACGACGTGTCACGTGACGACGCGAGCGCCTGCGCGTCACGCCAGAGTCGGCGAATGAGTGCGGACAAAAATGAGTAAAAAAAAACGTTATTTTTTTATTTTGGTTAAAGTCCACATACGTACATTCATGGCGGCTGATCGCCGATTCCAGCAAAGACAAGAAAGCAAACAGTGGGGACGCACGTTCTAACCTAACCTAACCTATTCTAATAAATTATCATAATTATTACCGTTTATATTATTAGAATAGGTTAGGTTAGGTTAGAACGTGCGTCCCCACTGTTTGCTTTTGTTTGCTGGAATCAGCGCCGGCGCTGCCGCGGCGCAGCAGCCGCCGCCGTTCGCTCGCGTCGTCACGTGACACGTCGTCTCCAAAGCGGTCCGGTTTCGAGGCTAAAACAGGAAGAGCCGCCATGATGGTCTACGACCCTGAACATTAACCAATAAAACTACTGAATACATGTAGTGACAGCCAGAGAACCAAGCGGTTAACTACTAATGCGTTTTTCATTCTGTACTTTTACGAATACAGTTTTCCACGGAACGGAAAACTTTCATCTGGATTTGAACTCGAACTAATAAAAATTTCCATGATTTTTTAGGAATAAACAAATTGGTTTAGAGCATTTTAATTTTACAAAGATATTTTTAAAATTTATATTTTTATTAGAGTTCATAATTATTCGTTCTATATTATACCAGTATATTTTTCGACTATGCTTCTACCAGAGTCGATAGATATACTGGTCCTTGAGCTGCCAGTAGCTCTAATACTACGATAGTGGCGTAATAAATATTTCTGCCACTTCGAGCACTGCAATCGCTTCACGGCGTAACTTTGGCTTGAGCGTAGGGAGTCAGCTATAAAACATTCGTAATTCTTTTAAATGAATCTCTGTAAATATATGGCATATCAGTTGTGTTTACATCTGACAGAAATGAAGAAATACTGTACTAACTGTTATAGGCAATGACATTCAAAAAAAGCTCGATAATAGAAACTTAAGGATTACCTTGAAAATTATAAAAATTAAGGAAAATTTATCTCCGCTAAATAGACAAATATTTTTAAAACTGAAATATAAAAAAATAATCCAATTATGTATGGATGGATAAAGAGTTCTTTCATTTTTTTTCTTAGCATAAATAAATAAATACATCACAGAAATAAATCTTAATTGCTCGTTACTTTTATTGTCTTTATTTATTTTGACTTCGTCACAATTCCCGGCTGCAATTTTAATCATCATTTAATTTTAAAAAATCTCGTGACTTTCGGTCCAGACCGGAAGTTCGTATATCGGGGTCTCCGGTCCTTGAGCTTTTAATATCGCGTCTGGATTTTAGTGGTGTTTTTCCCCTGTACATCATTCTTCTCTTGATAATGATCAAGTCTTGCCGGCATCTAACGCCGTTTCCGAGAAAATTTTGAATTGAAATCACGTGATTTTCGATCTAGATTGGAAGTTCCTGTATAGTTAATGGAGCCACTAAATTTTCCATACGTTATTTTGATTTTCATCTATCTAATTCTGTTCTTGAGATTACCACTGTCGCTCTCTGTCCTTCGTCAATGTGTAAGTCTGCAATTTGAAAATTGCAACCCAATTAATGTGCAGTTAATGTATCATAATCCTTAGATTACCAAAATAATAATAGCTGTTATCTTATACGGAAATATAAAAAATTTAAAGAAATACTATCCTTGTTGGAAGATCTTGAAAGAACGAGTATATAGGCATTAGTAGAAACAGGACACATATGTTAAATCCTATGTAAACGTACGAAACTACCGGAAAGACTAGAACAGGGGTCACCAAACTACGGCCCGCGAGGTCAGCTCATCCGGCCTGCTGCTACACTGCCATAAATGAACTAAAATATAATTATTTATATGGAAATATCATAGATTGTAGACAAACTTACTATGTAGAAAAAATTAAAATAAGTGTAAGTAAAAATAACGAAATTGGTCCAATCTAATTTTTGCATCTGACAGTAATATAATTTTTAGGAAAATGAGTGGAATAAAAAAATTTGGCGACTTTTTGCGATTTTGGATATCAGAGCGCTTTTTGTGTAACCTACAATGAAGTTTCTAAGGAAAGCGATTACGAGCTTGCTGCAGCGATTGTGTTTGTGTATTAGTAAATAAATATGTTCGTTGTTATTATTTTTCGTGTATTCAGTATACTGTATTGAACAAAATTGTTATGCGGCCCGCGCTTGTCATTCTCTCATTTATCTGGCCCACTGTGAAAAAAGTTTGGTGACCCCTGGACTAGAACAACCCAACAAATGCGGAGGAATAGGTTTGGGACATTTAAAGAATGTTGTTACAAATTGATCAGAACTGAAAGCCAGCATGATGTAACATATCCACAATATCTCTGCAGAAACACTAATCTGTTGTTGATCACGTTATTTTGTGATTTCAGTTTGCATTAGAATGCAAAGGCCAGTATATTGAACATTTGTTACGTCACTCGTAAATTTTTTTTTACTTTTGCATTGTTTTCCACCGTAATAAAGCACGAATTGTTCTCCTAGCGGCAAATTTTTGAACTAATTTTTTAATAAACGAAATTACATTGCTTCACGGATATTCACGCATAATGTTAAGTCATTCTGAACAGTGGTTCTTATTTCAGACCATTGCGAAATCGGAACTTTAATTATAATCACTCTGTAGAAAAGGACCTATATACGTAGTTAAAGAGTACTGTATTTCTAAAAGGTAGCGAGTCTCTCTGCATCCTTAGTATTTACTATTTAGAGTTTCGTTGGAAGCTTTCTGCGTGAATATTTGTATCCTGAAATATTTAAGCAAAAATACGGTAATTGTTTAGTCTATAAAATATCGCCTCGTATGCTGTAGTGACACATGCTAATTTCTCATTTCGTGCACAGAGGTCAGAGTTATAAGAAATATTTCTTATCTAGAATAGACTTTACTGATAGAACGGATAGAAATATTTAAGCAGAAAGCTTCCGGTGAATATCTGAATGCTGAGGATGCAGGCCACAGGCCATCTGTTAGAAGTACCCATAATTAATCTCTCAATGTCAAGTACTGCAGATTTTGCTAAAAATGATGAAAAGGCTGAAAAAATTTTTAATTGCAGACATTTAGAGAAGTATTTCTAATTTCATGAATGTTTAATGTCTCCTGTTTTACTTTGTTTGGGTTTCACCAATAAAAAAAAACAGACGTGTCATTAACGTGTCCGGTTGAGCAGAAAAAAGCAATACTATTCGAAAGTCGTATTCCAGGGTATCGTGTAAACGTCTAAATTGCTGACAAACCAAGTACACGTATTTTTGGGCATAACAAAATGTTGGCGGTGGTAGTACTATGTAAATTACCCTTTAAAATGAGTCCATACTTTGATTCGATCAGACTGATTTTTACAGATCTAGACTTATCCCCAGCAGATAAGGGAGCTACTATATTTTTTTCAAATTAGAATTTGAAACGTTTATATGTAATAATGTAAATTTAAATGTACTGAAAATTTGTGAAAATTTTTAAGATCAGAAATTCTGTTGCCAAGTGGAAAATTTGTTACTCTTAAATATCTGATACCAATAATTCGTAGTTAACTACTCTTAATACTCAATTCACTTGTAATTTTCAATTTCATCTTATGGTAGAGATAATATACTACATCGGAATTATATGATTTTCATATATTATTTAACAAAGATCTGTATTTATTTTTTTAAATTTTCAATTAAAAAAATGCTATCTTCATTTCACATATTTTATCTTCCTTAGACAGGCAATGATGGAATTAAGTTAATGAAGCCTTTTTTCACTACCAATGGTAGGACTTGCTAGTGTAAGCAACTCTCCCAGAATTTAGCAAAAAGTTTTTTTAATTCTCGGATTCCTAAATTAGGGCCTATTTTCTCCTATTTACTAGACAAGACGATCAATTTTTCAGTTATACTGTATATTAAAACAGACTAAAATTAGGCGACAGTGTTTTGATATTGTTGAGAGTAAAAAAACGCCAAATCTCTCGAAATGTTATTGTTCCTGGAATAGAAAACTCCCGGAATAGACTCTTCGGGATTTGGAAAACTTAAATACGGCCCTTTTTATTACAAAAGTTTAAATTTAAAAAAAATTTAATATTTAAAAAAAATAGTTTCGGTTTAAATTATTATTATTAGCTTATCTTTTATTTCTAGCTTAACTTTATTCTGTTCTAAGAACCACTAAGAAATAGACTTAAGTTTGAAAATAATTTTATGCAAAATCATCGAATCGGTCTACTGCTCTGATGATCGTGATCGAATCCGAGCGAACATTCCCCAGAAATTTTTCACGGTAGTCCGTCCCATCCCCACTATCCAGCCGCCTCTATTGTGGACTTGGCTGAACCTATAATGGTTCAGCCAAGTCCACAATAGAGACTTCGTATAAATTAAGGAAAAAATAATTTTCCTTAATTTATACGAATTCTTCATTGAATAAATTCAGACGTACTGTACTTGTATTTTGATAAAAGACCCTTTTAGTAACTCCAGGGGAAAGAGCCAAAATGAAAACTTATCAAAATTTTAAGAAAAGCAGATTTAAGGAAAAGTTTCACCTTCTGGCGGCTCGAGTTTGTTTTATTCGTATACGGCAACGCGATACATGGGCAATACCTCCCGATATATGGAAACTGGTCTCTATTTAGGTGTTACTAACGTGAAGAAAACCAGGAAAACTCCACGTAGCCATCCCTTTGAACAGGCGCAATCTCCGACCCAACTACCAGTGTTTAGTGGTTTTATCCTCTCGGCTATTGGAGTGCCCTTGGGAACCGCGAGGCGCTTCTCCAGAATTGAGAGAACCGATAAATTTGCTACTGTATAAAAAATTCGCGATAAGCCAGATATACTTTGTCACGATTAACTATGTTAATCAACATAATTAAAATTTTGCCACATCAGAGCATTCGTTATACCTTATGGAAGTTACGAAAGAAATAATTCATTCATTTGAATTTAATAAATGAAAAATAAGGTGAATTCGCTCAATCGATGTTGACACGCATTAGACTTAATATACTGTTCAATTTATTCAACCGTAAAGTGTAATGATTGAAAAAATTTAAAAATAGTACTGTGATATTTTATTTTTGATTCTTCGTTGTTCTAGAAATGGTTATAATCCATCAATTTTTAAACCTAATTCTTAGAAAAATCTATTCAAATTTATCATTGTAATAACTGTCACGTTGGTGATCTGTAGACACTGAACGATTTAATCGTTTTCACTACGCGTTATCTGAAAACCATGGTTGTAGCATCTATGTACTATACTTTTCAGACGTACTGTACTTGGCCATGATCTTATTCCTTTTTAGATATCCATTCCGTAGTCACTAGCATAAAAAACAGTTACTGCTCATCAGGAACTAATTAAATTTTTACATCAATAACATTAAATCCAGACGAAAATGCTCTTCAAAATATTTACTAAACTGCTTATATTTTAATTATAACAGTGTATTTGTTAATACCTGAAAACAGGCAATTTCCTTAATTATTTTCAGTTAAGTCCTTTATACCTGAAAGCTAGAGAAAAATAAGAACAGCGCGTTCTGATACTTCCACTGCAAATACAAATGAATAACTTTGATACTGATATCTGAAATTTATCAAAAATTATGTAACTATTGTACAGTATAGTACATATACAATGTTATAGGCCTGGATATATACTGAATTTTCATATTTTTAACAACAAAAACGTGTATCGTATTTCTTTGGATATTAAGTCGTCCAAGAATTTAGTACTGGTGCACTTACCATAAAAATATTCACATATATATCTCGGTTTCTCAACTGTTTACTGATTTTTCATTCATGTCTTTATATTATTAAAAAAATAATTTTCCTTAATTTATACGAATTCTTCATTGAATAAATGTAAGCACTAGAATTTATATTAGGCTCTAAACTTGATATTGAATAGTTAAGGCAATACGGATTTTCAGCTAATGGACGAAACTTTTGCTTAATAAATTAGTGGATGCTAGAAAATTTTACCCTATATTACTATTACTAATCATTTGTAACGTTAAGATTGATTAGTTAAAATAAAGTTTCAGTTTAAATTTTGATATTAATTAATCAATTATTAAGACTTACAATTTAGTCAAATGGAAGCCCGGTTTCAACTTACCTTTAGCGGTTCATTTAAAGACTTGTATGATAAGCAAAAACTAATTTTAAATTACATTAATCATCATGACTATTTCAATTACAAGTAGAAAAATATATAAGCCTTGCAATTTATATGTAAATATCTATTTTTTTAAATTTTAGGATATCACTTACTTTTTTTACATTAAATGTTTAAAGTTGTTTTATATAAGATTTGTACAAAAATCAAATTTTACATAAATTTTATTAAAAAATTCTTTAATGATCATTCAGTGCTGAATTTCAGCTCTAATAATTATTTGATTACTTCCATAGTTTCACAGATTGGAAAATTTGCTTCTATAATTTCACAGCTTCAGAAAGAAAACAGCACAAAAAAGAAATGACAAAACAATCTGTTCCAATTTTTTTTTTTACTTTTCTCCCAAAAAAAGTCACAAGAAGGGATAGACACAGGGATCACACACTGTACACACTGCTGTACAAATACCAAAGGCTCAAACACTTGTTTTTTGCTAACATCCATTTGCAAGAACACATGTACAAAAGAATGCTACTTGGTTTTCTATGAGTTTACCCCTGATTACTAAGCTATAAGGATAGAAATTTCAGGAGAGAAAAAGAGACAGCAGGAACACAACGAGGTAGTTGGTAAAAAATGTATGACTCAAACTGAAAAGGAAGGAATTATTTACAATGAATGCAGCATAGTATAAACAGCATTTTTCTTTTTTAAAGTGTGATACACTGCACAGCTATGTATGTTCTCCAAAATTTGAGCTGATTTACAAAATAGAAAGGAAAAATCTCAGCTTTGGTATATAGCATTTTAAATAAGATTATCAAAACACTATATAGATATATATATATATTTTTTATATATATGCTATATACTCTGATAAACCTAAACAAAATTTTTGTTTTGTTTTTTGTTAAATGATAAAAACTTTGTTGTAAAATCACTTGCTGTGATTTTATATGCCTTAATCCAGTTTAACCATAATTTACATGCCATAGAAAAATAAAACATGTTTCATGCATATGTTTTCCTATATTTGATTTAAACAGATTTGAAAAAATTGCATCTAATATATTTTTTTAATTAATAGTTTATAATTTATTTAATGTCGGCACTTTGTTGCACTGTGCCTTCTTATGTCAGAATACTGAGCTTGTGTGTTTCATTTGGATCTCTTGATGCTGATACAGAATATGCGTGAAGTTACGCATGCAACATCTACTGTATGTAAAGTATTTTTGTAAAGAATGTATGATGTACTGCATACAGGATATAGTTTTTTTTTGTTACTTAAAAATATACATAAATATAAGAATACACAATTAATTATGTACAATTTGTAATGCGTGAATGTTTTTTGGTGGCTGATGCAAAGTTAAAAACTCAATAATGGTGAAAAATGTAATGAAAAATTGAAATAATAAATTTAAACAAATAAAATGGTATTTTACATCTGCAGTTTAATTTTCGCATTGTTTCCTACTGTCAAATTTCATTCGATCTTCAATTACTTTTGTATATAAAATTTTAAAACTACTGAATTTCCTGACAGTTCAGCAGAGTTTTTGGGATATAGAAAAGATTACAACAGGGGTGGGAAGCAAAATATGTAAAAAGAAATTATTTACAAAGTTATCTTCCTGTACAAATATTCAATAATGATGTTAACAGAGGATACAGAAGACTATTTTCTATTTTTATGTGTCAAGATAGAGGATTTGGGACAACAAGCATCAAATACTTCAACTAGACAGATGTAGCAAAGGCTATTATAATCTGTATACATAGGGAGAGGGAGACTATAGTAAGGCTGCGCAATGGTGCCACTTTTTACATCTACTATCTAGTAATTGCATTATTAAATTTACAATGTTCTACAGGCTTGGGAAGAGAAAAAACATACATCCACATTTTAATGACTCCACAGTTTATGCATGTTGTGGAGAAATCTTCACTTTGAACTGTTCTTTCACAGATAATCTGGCAGACTTTAATTTTGCACTTACGTCGATGTGCAGATGATCTGGTCTATAGTTTGTACCAGTCTTTACAATGTAAGAACTGGTTTTATGACATACCATATAAATGATGGATTCAAGTTGGAGCCGTTTCCCTGTAGGATGCGAGGGAGGCACAAGTCAGCACGTTTCAAGACAAGACATTGAATTATCCTAACTAAACTGTTATCGTCTGTTCTTGAATATTTGAGTTTATACTGCATGTATCCAAAATCAAACACTGGCCGAGGTAGCACTAATCATACATCACCAAGATATCACTCGAAGTGGCATCCGTTGTCACTAAACACAACCCTCCTTAATTGTTTTCAGTCTTCTTTGAACAAGATGTCACCAATCACATTAAAAAGTTATTTTCAAAAAGATAAAATGTTATTATTGCCTGAATATTAACAAGGATTTAGGGAATGGTAAACATGAAGTAAGTTGATCACAAGATACTGATCTATGAGCTAGAATATTTTGCCCTGAAATACGAGCAACAAGAAATTTTTAAATTGTTATTGTATCACAAGATTGATTATTTGGAGAGGAAATTGACAAATTGTTTTCTGAATCAATTATATAAAAAACAGACTTCTGTCAAATGTAGAAAAAAATTTAAAAGGTGTTTAAGTGATAGCCATTAATATCTAATTTTTCATATATATTTAGATATATTTATATATATGTATATATATAGGTTATGTATATATAGATATATGCAAGGAGATAAATAGATTTAACAAAACTCTTCTTACTATGCATGCAATACCACTTTCAAACTGATAAGCACAAACTCTGGTGATGAAATCATTAAAAACTTTAATGTCAAACATAGTATTTCATTTCATTTTTTCCACTGTAGTTCTAATACAACTATTTTACATCTTTTTCCAGAGTTGCATAATGATTCCGTCAAGCTTCACTGCAATAACGGAAATTAATCGGGCTAATCACTTGACCACCTTTCAGAAATATGGAAGCACGAAGGTACTAATTTCCATTTTGGTGTTTGAAAAAAGTCTTCACTTGCACAGTAACAAATTTGGTCTGCATAGACGGCATAAAGGCTATGACTAATCATCACGAATCATATCGTGCAGAACAATCCACCCCATTCAAATCCAAGTCATATATTTGATGGAGGGTTTTGGCTATGGTGCAGCCACGGAGTCATACAATTTAAGAAGCTCCTATGGCTGGAATATTGGACGACATTTTGACATCTGGCAAACTATAAATAAATCTTTTTCACTTTCTGTACAGGTTTGTTATCGGCAGAACTATTGGCATTTTTACCATTCCCGTTTTTTGGCGGCACATTAAGGACAAGATTTATTGGCTTATTGTTGCTCGAAGGAGAGAGAAAGCTATCACTATGGTTCATGTCACACGTCAGCCGAGCATCTCGTTGTTCCAGATAATGTGCATCGTCGTAAGGTGAATCGACTTCTGTATTTCGACAACGTCGACTAAAAATATAACCACTGATAAAACCAACAACAAGTGAAGAAACAATACTTGTAGTTACTGCAATGGCTAAGGTTTCAGCTGTATACATATAAGGATGACCCCTTGAAGCACCAGTAATACCTGATAAAATAAAATACATAAATTTTCATTAATAATTTTCATAAAAACAATTTGTTAGTGCTTCTGAAATATTTATATTTCAGAAGCACTAAACATACCAATTTCATTTATTCACATTTATTCAAGTAACATTTAAAATGCCTTAGTAATAAAGCATTACAGCATATCACTGTGCAAAACTTTTAAAATAACTTATCATTTGTCAGAAAACATTTTTAAAAACTGTTGTTACTGTTTCATACTTTATATATTTTGCATATTTTATAATATCTTACTAATTTATGTCCCTTTAAATTTAGTAAAGTCAAAATATGAAAATGTTAATTATAGAATCTTTAATATTTGTAGATATTTAAGATAGACATATATCAAAAGTCCATAAAAGAATGAAAATATTTTAAAACAGATTTAAGTATTTTAGGATAAACTTCTGTATAAAATTTTTAGGTGTATTTTTTTTAAGAGATTAAATAAATTATCGTTAAATTCCTTTGACATTGAATAAATCTCATAAAATTGTATTATTTTGTTTTGAGAAGAATTTATTTCAATACAAATATTTTATAATATTTTAACTGTATTTCTATTTTGATGTATTTTTATTGTCAATCTTCAGAGACTCACAAATGTCAGAAAATCAGTTCAAGAGAGATACAATCATTCATATGATTCACTTCACCCTTAAGACAAGAGAAAACTTAGACAGAAATAAATAAAATAAAATAACATTAGCAAATATAGTGTAGATTTTTTTCATATTAATTAACATTAGAAATAATCTCTTCATAAATTAGTAAAAACAATGTTTTGACACAGTGTAAGAATGACATTAACTCTCAAATAATTGTAACAAATATGAATGTTAATCTCTCAAATTTTTTGTAATTGTTATGGGAATTAAATTTATTGATACAAAATTTTGACAGAGTATGTTCTGATGACAAAAACATCTTTATTTCTTATCAATGAAAGAAGAGAATAAAATCAAACTCGA
The DNA here is from genome assembly GCF_000671375.1 of Centruroides sculpturatus. Lineage (NCBI taxonomy): Eukaryota > Metazoa > Arthropoda > Arachnida > Scorpiones > Buthidae > Centruroides > Centruroides sculpturatus. Next base: position 983,456 of record NW_019384332.1, on the reverse strand, counting down.
ATGGAAAAAGTTATATGCACACTTCTATTGTAGGATATAGATACTAGAATACATGAGGGAACAAAAGAGTAGGTTATGGGTAGCCCAACCCCTCACCTGTGGCTGCTGCCTCTTGCTTTTTACTGCTGCCACCAATTACACTGGTAACAAAAATCAGATTGGTTTAAATCAGTTAAATATACACAGAATAATTTCCAAGCAAAAGAAACCAGTTAGTGTAAAATAATTTTAAGTTATAAATAGTTTCTAAATTTTCATTTCTAAACAGATAAATGCAAACAGAAAGCTGATATATTAAGAAAGAACTCACTCATCTAACTTCTTGAAATGTGTAGATGAATTATGGTCAAATTAATTACATCTACACACATTCGACATACGTCATTCATACAGTTGTCGTTCTTTCATGTAAAAAAAAAAAAAAAGAAAAAGAAATAAATAAGGAAAAGCACGCTAAGTCTAAACTAATAGGATATGGATAGATGATGGTAAGAGAAAACATCACAATGTATACGTTAAAATGCCTTCACCTTGATTGTTAGCTCTTCAATGGGATTAGAATAAGATAGTTAAAGAATTGTAAGTGGGCAGCAGCCATAGGAGAGGTCGTCTCAGGAGAGGATAAGATCACACACACATTACACAACAAACGTAAACATACATTACAAAAAGATGTGAAAAGAAGTTTATGATGATTTTTATTAATTAATTAATTTCAATTAAAAAATTTTTAATAACGAGAATATTTATGAAAGTACTTAATAGAATATAAATATTTAATTTTCCTGGTTGCTTATATAATAAAAATATTTTACATATTTTGATAATCAAAAAATTTAATGCCAACATTATAAGACAAATATTTATTGACGGCTTTAAGTAATTAATGCCAAATTGATATATACTATAATAATTCTACTGTTACATTTGAAAATTACTTAGTGTAATTAAATGTTAATCCATTTTTATTCTTCCACAAATAAATTATCTTAAGATATACCTCATTTATGATTCCTAGTAGGGGAAACCATTTTTTTAATTCATTTATTTATAAATGTTCAAAACCCAGATTATTTCCTTACTATACATTTTTGCTTATTTACTTCTTACCTGTAAAAATGTGTGTTCATAATGTGAAAAGAGAAAATCAAATACTTAACAAGATATGTATTATTAATCTATACATGCAATATATTATTATTCAAAGGAACAATTAAAAAGACACTTTTAGAGAATTAAATAAATGCATTTAAGATAGACTGGGTTAATGTAGCATCAGTCTAATGTTAAAATATGTATTCAAGAAAGACATTCATGCATTCCAGATGTCATACAAACTCCAGTCACAAACAAGTGAGATTGCAAATAAAAGGGAATGGGACAGGAACATTATATGATGAATTATGGGCTGAAAATAAATTGTGATTTGCAAAGGAAAAAATACTTTTTTTTTACAACTAATAAAGTTCCTAAAATAACATCTTAACTAATAATTTTCGAAATTATTTACAACATATTTCATCATATCTTTGTAAATAATATGATTTTCTAAATGAATTTTATATGCTAAAATATATTTATAGTGTAAAAACTACTTATTCTTAAGAAGGATAAAATTTCAAAAGAATCATATTTTCCTAATTTTGATTTTAAGGGGGAGAAAAATTGTCATCCGAATTTTTCCTAAATAGGGCAGCAGTTTCACTTCAAATATAGTTTGTGCTACAACCACTGGGTAAGGGGTCAAGGCTTACCATTGCCACCGTCGTCTTTTTCCATCGTAGAAGAAGAGTGACTGCCCAACTGGTTGTCATGACGACTAGCAGAGTGATGGGGAGAACGTTGCGGAGTTGTACCGGTGCCTAAAATACGCCCTGTATTGATGTTTAGAGAAGGATTAGTTATACAAACTACATTATAAATGAAATGATAGGAAAGAAAACTGACAAAACACTTTTTGAATTAATTTACAATTAGTAATTAAAAAACAATATAAACACCTTTAGGCAAATGGATATTAACACTGAATAGAATTATAATAGAACAAAAGTTAGTTATTTTTTTTAATATAATCCATTTCCCATTCTTTTCTATTCAGAAGCATTCACAAATACAAAATCAACAAAAGCCATGACAGAAATTTGAGACAAAAACACGGCTCACTTAGTGTTAGCAGAAGCTGAATTCTCCACAATATTAATCCACAGTTAATGCAGAAAGATGCATATTGGAAATAATTTAGTATCTCTGTTTAGCTAATAATAAATTTAATTAAGAAAATGTAAAGAAAATAACAGATATAAAATGACAGACATTTATTTTCCAACACCAAAGATTTAAATACTTGGCATTTGGCTTACAAGCACATTGCAGAGAGTAGGAAGCAGCCACCTTTTATGAGAGATGGATATATTTTGTCAGATTTTGGAAAATTTAAGCGTTTGTATTGTAGTTTGTACTATGTAACTAACCGGAATTATTGGTTTCTGTAATATCATTTTCACTGGAAGGAAACCACAAATTAGGTGGACAAATGCACTTCTGTGGACATGGTGGGCAGGTGGGAGTACTTGTTGTTGTACTCCTTATTTCTGAATCTATTTGAAATGAATGCAAAATTAATAAAAAAAAGCCTAAAGAATGGAATGATGTTAAAAACAAAAAAAAAACCATAAACTGAAAATAAATTCTACAGAAAAAATATATAAAACAGACTTCTTTGTATCTAAATAACAAATAAAGTAAATTTGAATAATAATTCATATTAACAACAATAAACTTAAATACATTTTGTAAAATAATGCATTCTTATTTTATAAATAATAATAAAACTAAAATAAAATTAATAAATATTCAAATAAATTTTAATATATTATTAAAGTAAAACTATATTAATTAATAGAAAAAAAATCATAATGCAATTTTTTCATTCCAAACATTCCCAAGAAATGGAATTAGAAAAAAGAAAAACAGAAAATTCTTTCAAGGAATGCATTCATTACTGTAAGGTGTAGAGAGATTATTTTATTTTTAATTTCATAGTCAATAAGTGCATGCTGGTAGAAAGAAAACAGTTTACTACTTCGAGGATATTGTTGAGAGTCTAAAGCCGCAAAATGTTAGTAAATGCAGGTTTGGGGAATATTCCTTAATAAACTCACCAGTGTGCTGCAGCACTGATTCTGATGTTGTAATGTCCTCATCTGCAAGAATACGTATCACAGTTTTGTAATATTCTATATTTTCACAAAGTAGATTTTCCACCATTAATTATATATTTAATATTTAGCATATTCCATCATAATTTATATATAATGTTTTTGACAAAAACTTTTATTTCAGATGAAAAAATGACATATTTTATAAAACAAAAAAATTGATATTTGTTTCAATTTTTGTTGTGTATCAGTGATAAGTAATTTAATCAACTACATAATAGAAATCAAACTTGATCAGTGGTCAAATTAATTACATCTACACACATTCGACATACGTCATTCATACAGTTGTCGTTCTTTCATGTAAAAAAAAAAAGAAAGANATTAAGTATTTATTACTATTGTCAATTTTTTAAAATTTTAACATTATGCAATAATCAACAAAATTCTAAAATAATAGAAATGTCATTTTCTAAAAAAATGCTTGTTTATAAATCAGATAAATCATCAAGTTAAAATAAATTGTATATAAATGAATACTGAAATTTATATGAATTTTTTTTTATTTAATTCATAATGCAATGAAGTGATTTTAATTCTTCAACAGAGAATTAAAAATTAAATTTTCAATCTTTTTAGTATAATAGTTTGAAATTCATAAAATATTTAAATGTATTCATCCATAACAATATACAGTACATTCATGAATTCTCTCTGGTTAAATGGGAATATTTTCATTAAAGTTTAAATAAAATTTATGATGATAATTCCATCATTCAAAATATTAAAATACATATTCTCTATTCTTCAAAAACAACAAAAAAAATCACATTTATTTCAATACATTAAATTTACAAAACTTAGAAGTGAAAGCAAAAAAGTGATACTATAAAGATAAACATAATACTTTTGATTTTTAAATAAAACAACTTGCCATATAAAGATGCTGTTCTGAAAATAATATATTAAGTAAAACAAAAACTTATGTCAAAAAATCTTATATACAACAGAAGTATTATCTACATATGATAAACATCCAGATAGATAGCAACAAATACATTTATCCAAAAGGACTTAGAGAGGGCCATCTCTGGTAGTCCCTTTTGATTTTGTGGAGTTTGATATCAATCACAGTACTACACCAATCAGTAATCCATGGTAACATCTCAATAGTCTTCAATAAAAATCAGTTTAAAGCTTTCCACGTTCCTTGATACTTTATCAATACAATCTAGTATACATAGCAGTGGCAAACTGAATGGTAGGGTATAGTACGTACATGTTACAGGTTCAAATCTTACTACCTTCAATTTTTTTTCTAATCTGCATTGAATTATATTATTGTGCAAAATACATTTGTATTTTTAACAAAGAAAAATCAGTATTTTACAAGTATAACATTTATTTATCACTTTCGCCACAATTTTTATTTATACACATTGAATGAAAGTACAATGTAATACATAAAGTTTCTTTCTTATCTAGTCTTGACTTATTCATGTAGCAGCATGAGCATATGAAGAGTTTCTTTGTTAAAAATACATTGCACACAATCTGTTTCAATGCAGATTAGAAAAAACTTTAAATCTAACATGCAGTGTAATAGTGCTGAGCATGCCTTACTGCTGCTGACACTTTAAAATTTTTCTTCTAAATATCACTTTTGGTAGCTGTTATTATGATTCTATGTATATATGTCTCTTTAATCCGAAATTAAGTTCAGTAGACTACCATTACAGCTTTCAGGTTAGACACTTCTTTTATTGTTTCCACATATGCATTTTGGACTTATATAAATGCTATGTGAAAACAATAAAAGAAGTGTCTAACCTGAAAGCTGTAATAATAGTCTACCAAACTTAATTTCAGATTAAAGAGATATACATACATAAAATTTTTCTTAATATTTACATATATATATTGATAAACTTTTTTTGCAGATGCTTGAGAGTTGACTTTAAAATGTGACTATCATGGATCACTTGGAGGGTAATACTGTAATGTATGTTAAACTCAGTAGAATGTGGGAGTCATCCCTGTGATAGCCCTCTTCTTAGATGATTCTATAATAATCAGTTCTATTTCAATAATCATAGTTTAAATAAAAAGATTATTTAGTTAATATATATTATCGATTAACTTAAGCTTAAAAAATTAAATAATTACTAGAATTTTTGAAAATTCTAAATAATTTTTGCAAAAAATCTTTACAAAAAGCATTGAACTAATGATAGGATAATAGGATAAAATTATCAGTTAGCCTATTAACTAATTATTATAAAAAAATTACATATATTAATAAACTAGTGAATAGACATATAATAAAAATAACCAAACTTATAAACTAATTTTGTTCATGAAGTTGATTTTTATTAGTTAAATTCTGGCATTTCGTAATAACATATTGCATTATTGGAGAAAAATTAGTGATTAATGTGATTACTAAACATTTTCAGGAACAAATGTCCATCTATACAATATTTCCAATATTAATGATTGAAAATTTAAAGAACTAACTTAAATTCAATGTAAAACAGTTTGTTATAAACAAATAAAACTAAATTTAAATATTGCAAATTAAGTTACAATACAATAATTCAATAAAAATCAAATTGATTATCACATAACTAACAAAAGCTGCTACATAAGTTTTAATGTCATTACAATAACTTGTTAACTGAAGTTTCTCCCCAATAAAGCAATATATTAAATTTTCCAGTTCCAGAAAAAAATTTATGAATAAAAAATCAATATTCCAATATAGATTGCTGAATTTACTTTTTACCATAACTTTCTCAGAAAATAATAAAGATTTTCATTGAAGTCCATATTATATGATTATCAAATGTACTTTCATATTAAATAAAATTTGTTTTAATTTTAAGTTAAAACTTTAGATTTAAATGATTTAACAAAAATTTTAGTTATGAATTTATTTATTTTTAAATATTCTTATTTTTCTTCTTTAAAAAACAGCATTGCATAATATTTCTTTGCTACAATTCTTAAAATCTGCATCTATAGGAATTGGAAAAATTTTATAATTCAAACATATTTGACTTGTAACAAGAAACATAATTATTGATTTCATAAACTGAAAGTTTAGCAGATGTAATTCTGTATTCACTGAAATATTTTGAATATCAAATTATTTTAGTGAATTACTCAATAATTAACTAAAATAATTTGATTCATGCACTGCTTTGATTACTCCTCCAGCATATAAAAGTTTATAACAAATTTTCAAATTCCATTCAAATGATTGATAAAATAATTTAATGTATATTATCATCTCATTTTAATTACTTTGTTTTGTTGGAGATAATATGATTTTCAGAAAATATATTGCTTCACAGATTTTAATATATTTTAATTTACAAAAATTTATATATATTATTAATGATTCTGAATATAAATCTATTCTTTATGCCATTTAGAAGTCATTTTTCATTCCTTGAATATAAATAATTTCTAACCACAATTCAATGAAAAATTTTATTATTAGATTTTGACAGCTGAGACTAACTCTTGAAACATATTCAGCACCATTGTGTGAATTTTAGAAGAAAAAATTTGATATGTTGAATTTAAATATATAAGAAATAAATTCCTAAAAATAATAATAGATTAAATTTATACAGAATAAATATAATTATGAACTGAAATACCAACAACAAATAATAATTGCTTATGTTCTAGATTTACAATTTAAATTTTTATAGGTTTTATTTCAACAAATTTAATTATAAGGTGGTAATATTTCAAATTTAAAAAATTATTTAAAATGCTATCTAATATTTTTGTTTAATAAAACTGAAATTTTTTGTTAAAATGATTAATTAAAGATGTAAGATAAAAAATTTAAGAAACTTATCTTTCTTGATAATTTGTTATATAAATATTTAATCATTTATCTTAAGAAAGCTTGATAAATGATTTCAAATTCAAAAACAAATAAATTTCCATTTTACAAAAATGATAAGCATCTTATACTTTCTTGTGAAAACAAACTGTACAATCAGTTACTATGAGAATATTAAGATAAATATCAAAATATAAGCAGTTTAATAATAATCTTTATAAGATTGCATATAAAGAATATTGCTAAAGTCTAAGATATGTGAAAACATTTCTAACTCAGTTTTGAAATAAATAAAAGTATAATGACGATAAATATTGCTATTTTCATTCTTAAGCTTTATAGTTTTTCTTTAGAATTAAACAAAAGTTTTGGTTAAATTTTAAGAAAAAATTATGAAGCTAAGAATTTGATAATCATAAATTATATTTGAAACAGTATATTTAATAGTATGTTGTAATTATTACTCATAATGTATAAATCTGTCATTAGCAAAGGCTATAAGAAAATAAGTAATTTGAACTCTTCACTTTGATTTAATAATTTGTCAATGCAATAAAACTATTTCTTTTTGTTGATTTTAAACTATTATGTATTTACTTTTATGAGTTTTTAAAACTGAAATATTCTAATTTACAAATTTATTTTAGTTTTAAGTTCTACATTTCTTTGTTAGTGTTTCCACAAATATGATAAAAAGAAACTTGTTTACAAAGCATTTTCAAAGAAATAAGTTGATTCACTCTATCTGCTCTGTACAAGAATTATTTCTCCTCTTTCTCATCCTTTCTTCAGCCTAGACCTTTAAGTAAGATCTACCTCATAATGATATTATTAATTAAGTAATCTAAAAATTTTTATATCAAAATATTAATAATAATGTAAATGTTTGTACAGATGTAAATTATTCTGAAGTAATTTTTAAATTTTAAATAAATTGTGCTGATGTTATCAAATGTATTATTTAAAAAATTCCAATATAAGAACTACAGTCAAGGCAGACATCCCATAAAAGTGTTTATCCTTTAAATAAATTCAAAGAATTCAAAATTAGTCAGTCATTTGTGCTATTTAAATACAATCAAATATCTTTAATATCCATGTTTCATATTTGTTTTTTAAATATTACAGTAGTCAATTCCAAGGATTCAAATTATATGATAATTATATAAACGGAACACAATCATGTATTTGAGTTTTTTCATTTTTGTATGAAATAAAAAAAAGACTTAATTATTTAAATTTTTCAGTTTTATTTACGTTGATAATTTTTTCCATTAATTAAATTAAAATGTCTTAAATTTATTTAAAATTATAAGACAATTTACCTTCAGGACACCGAGGATCTGAACCCTCTTCTACATTTTGTACATAAAAGTCACTTTTCCAAAATCTAAAAATTCATTTTAAAATTTAATTTTGATAAACTTTGCAATAAATAATAATTAAATATAAAATAAAATGTTTAATGTTATACCTAGATCTTGAACTTGTGCACTTCTTCTGTGTTTTTTCCCAGGCACAATAAGGATCTTGTAACCCTACACAATCCCTAAAAAATTTATCATATTATTATCGTCATCATCATCATAAATCAAATAAAAATGTTTTTAAAAATTGTAACATGTTCATAAATTACATAAAACAAACCTGCAAGTTCTTGCCCTCTGTTTACAGTTATGTAAAGGAATGGTAACTATTTCTCGGTGGGAGACTACCATTAGTCTGTTGTTATATAGAGTATGATATACAAGTAGATTTGTAATTGGAGTTTTGGAACTGAATACTTGAATTTCCTCAATAATTACAGGTATGACTTTGCCATTGGCATTTGCACTTCCAGCGTTTAAAGCTTTAATAACTTTTCCATTATCTAAAAAGAAAAGAAAAATTCTTTAATAATGTAATTAAACATTTTGTACTGCAATTACAAAAAATTCAATTTAAATAATTTTATCTCATTTATTTAAATAAATGACAACTTTTTTACATTAATTAATTTTATTTATTTATTATTATTGTTCAAACTTTGTATTTTCTTTGAAAATATTATACATTAAAAACGTTTTTTAAATAAATAACTTATTATCTGTATAAAAGTCAGCATACTATATAAAACAAAAGTGAAAATGTCTTCATTTTTCTGCAAAAACTAACAATGTATATCATATTATGTAAATTAAAATAATTTATTTTTTATGAATCATTATAATGATATCTAAACAGAAATTCTAACTCTCTTTTGAAGGAATAAGAACTTTTACCTGTTCCTATAAAAAGAACATCATATTTCTTTCCATCAGCTGTTTCTATCTGAGGATCTACTGCAATATGAGTGAGACGATAGCTGAAATAGATATTAAATCATTATGATACCTTTTAAAATTTTCCAGAATATTTAAATATGTCGAAACTTGTAAAAGAACAAAAGTGTAGAGTTGTTTCAAAATGAATAATTTTCACGATGACAGTTTCGACATTTAAAAATTGATTTTCATTTAAATTAAACTAATAAATGCTTAAAATTTTCCAGAATATTTAATAATTTCGAAACTTGTAAAAGAACAAAAGTGTAGAGTTGTTTCAAAATGAATAATTTTCACGATGACAGTTTCGACATATGAAATGGCACTTCACTGTATAATCTTGCAGAAGTTATCAAGTAACCTTTATCGACAATGTTCCAAGTGACGTCATCACCGATACTTGATGCAATAGTCTCCGGATGACGTCATGTCAAATTGCGTGACGCACTCGATGACATCCTTCGTCTATACAGCTTCGCCTTTCCGATTATATTTTCCCGCTTCTTTTTATTTATCAGAAAGAAAGGAGGAAATGGCAAATTTAGATCTTAATCATCTTTCTAAGTCTCATCTTGAATTAGTTATTATGGAGATAATTCTTCATCTGCTGACAAAACAATTTAATCCCACGCTAAATTATCGATTATGAAATTATTATTATAAAGGATAGAATTAAATTTAAAAAATACAAAATAATTAGAATATTTTTTAATTTAAATATATAATTGGAAAAAAATATTGTGCATTTAAAACAAAACTCAATTCATTGGTTAATTTAAATTTTTAAATGCTTGATGTTTTTAAATTGGTTAATTGGATGTAATTAAGTTTTAAATTTTTAAAGTATTGATATATATTATTCATTTATAAATAATATTTATTTAAAATTCTTATTAATTTTAAATCTAAATTCATTTCTTATTGCTTTCAAGGTATTGTTGAAATCCTCAAACCTTTCTAATTCAAAATATTTGTTGATATATGGTATCAAGTCATATACCACGCATTGAATGGATATCAATACGCTATTCATTTCTTCCTTCTATTGTGCAGCTCTTTTTTCCTTTTGCTTTTTTACTTTGGAGTTCTTTTCCTTTTCATTCTTCGTTTGACTCTAACCTGATTAGTTTATCCATTAATGTTTTTGCCCATTGAAAAGACATTTTATAATTACTTAATTTGATAATGCTCTTGTATTCCAAGACAAATATTTTGTTTTGGAATACAAGAAAGTCGAAAACGTATATCAAATTATTATCACTTGTTGCATTTGATAATGGAAAAAAAATCTTTCGAGAATTAAAATATTATCTCTTAACCTGTACAATTTTCAAATATTTGTTTTTATATTTACAAAATTCTTTTATTCTTTTCTATTTTTGTAGCATCTTTTCGTGAGCTTTTATTCAGTTTTTGTGATTCTTAACATTAATTTCTAACCTTCATAATCTAAAATAATAACCTGAGATGTAACTTAATCCTTAAGCTAAGTAAACAATTTCGATTTTTTATATTTTAAATATAAACAATCTGAGGACAGTTAAATATTNTATTGCAATTGTTAATCATAAGTCAAATCAAACATTTAAAACAATATTTTAAAGTAATTCCAAATTTTTATATTATTTTTCTTTTCTTAAAAAAGCTTTAGCTTTAAATAGGAGGAAAATTTTATATCTACATTAACACATGTTATTTTCAAAACTGTTTAATTATGTCAATCACTTTTGAAATAAAAGTTCATAAAACTGACTTTTATATATATGCTGTTATGTAAGTCAATTTGCATTAAAAAATTAGAACAAATTCAATTACAGTAGAACCTTTGATATGTTTACCATCAAAATGACTGATGTCTATTGGTCACTCAATAATGGTGCTTAGGCTTTCATTTTGGGAGGGCAAAGGTAGGTCAGAACATTATTTTAAGGGTGGATATTATCTGCATTTTATCTTCAAACAAACTAATGTTTAAAATTTAGCAATCTATTTCCAGCAACATATAAGCAGAAAAAACTTTAGTGAGAATGTATTACATGGTAAACAATCCATATTTAAATAATCTTCCAGTAATAGTCAGTAAAAGTGAGAGGAGACATTTTCAGATGGGCTGGTGCCCACTCTTGTGCTGTACATGGTGGTCACCATATGAAAATGAAGTTTGTTGGCTGCATAATATTGCAAACCAATGTTTGAATAAGAAAATACTGTATGTTATTACATGTATATATTGAAAATGTTACAGAATGGGATAAAAAACATATTTCACATTATCTTCTGAGAACTATTGTTTCAGTTATTGCTGCTTCATTTGTACTCTCATATGATCTAATATAAACAAGACCCAGATAATGTATCCATTATATAAAAAAGTCATGCCCTCTGAAAAATAAGAATTGTGAAGTTTGACTTTTTTTTCCTCTCAGATAGTATTATATACTCTATAATCTTCCAACTCCTAGACATGAAACCAACAGTAAGGGTAACAAAACATGGAAAAACAGGAAGTTGAAAGAAAAAGAACAGAGAATAATTTTAAATACAACAGTCATAAAATTTTATTGTAATTGTCTACAATACTTTGTAGACAATTTTTCAACAAAAGTTTACTATAATTTTAAAACTTTCACTTGCAAGACTGTTTCAATTCCAGAAACAAGAGTTTGCATTTGGTGAACATATAGAGACTGTTTTCTATGGCATGAATAAACCAAGATTGATCAAAATGCAAGTTATAGAGGCATTCAGCATCTAAACAGTTCAACTCTGTACATTTCAATGGGACATATTCTGGGTTATGCAAGAATGATTCTTTTAGAGAGATGATAAATTTAGGAGATTACACTGTAGTTACAATACAAAGTAATTATGATCGCATAGAAACTTAATAATAATCTTATTCTAAATACTTTTGAAATTATTAATTTTTTGTTATGCACAATACAGATGTATCTTCAAAGGAAAAATAATTAGTTTAATATTTTGATTTTACTGTTTACAAGAAACTGAAGCAGTTATTGATTACTGTTAATATTAAAAATTACAGAATATATTGTAAAAGCATGTAACAGGTGTTCAGAAAAAATTCACTCAAAATATTTTAGGCCCTAGCTCTAATGGCCAATAATTTTTAATTATGCTGATATCCTATAATTTAAAAGTATGTGGAATGCTGTAAAACATTATAGAATCTTTCTGCATTCAATTTTGAAAAAAATGGCAATGAAAGATGCTTTACTCCTTAGAGAGTACAACTTTCATGTATTACTGTAAAATTTTTTCCTAATGTTTTATAAAACCATTTTGCAAATGAAGGAATTTCAAAATGGATTATATATTGCATTCTCCAAAGTTTTGAGTGTGGATTACCACCACAGAAAAGAAAGGCGTTGATAAGAAAGCCAAGTTGGAAAAATTGAAAAAGAGTTTAAATTAAAATCTTTCTACTGTCTTCAATCTGTAGCCCTGAAACAAAATTTCACACAGTTGGCTTTTTGGAGCAAACTTTGTTTTCAAAACCACTGGCACAGACAAAATACAGAATGATCTCTGAAAAGTTCAATTGTAAATGACAAATCTTACTTCAGTCTCTCATGCCTAACTATTAATGATAATGGTAGATTTCATACCAGTAATATCTTCTCTACATTTGTCAATGCAAAATTATCCAAGAAAAAAAAATTGAGGCAAAGTTTTAGTTTGGATTGCAATGGGACCAAAAGGATTGACTCACACCCTAATCAGAAAACTAAGTTTTTCTATCAATGCCAAGCAATATTTAAATAAATGTATATGACATTGCCTGATTCCTTAAATGCAAAAACATAATATCTTCTGGCCAGATCAAGCAAGTTTCCACTATGTAAAACCATACTGAATTACTTGTGACAAGAAATCATCATCAAAAAGGTTAACCTTTCAAATGTGCCAGAAATCAGGCCATTTGAAGATTTGCCTAATTTCTGGCACATCTTCTAATAGAGAAATTTTATGATTTTGACTATCATTCCAAACAAGATGATGAAACTGATTGCTACGAAGAGGGTATTTTGCACAGAGATTAAATTCAGGTGGTCTAGTTGGCTTAGAGAGAATTAAAAGCAATGAATCCTATGGAATACTTGATCATCTAGAGAGGTTTTAATGTATGTTTTGAACAAACAATTGATTATTTTATAATAAAAATATTGATAAATATTATTTAGCTACTCAAGGAAAATTACAAGACAATATAAAAAAATAATAATTCACTAAATAATACAGTAAAATTGTTATATGTTTATTATATTAATGAAGTAAATATTAAAATATTTAAGTGACTTATATAAAAGGGGATATTTCTATCCAATAAAAATTTTTTCTTATTTTCTACAATATGAAAATTAATCAAAACTCATTTCTATTTTTTTAAAAAAGGAAAGAAAATATTTGGAAAACTTCCTGAGAGTTTATATAAGATCAAGTTTAGATAAAATTTGCTTAAATAGGTTGCATATAACACTTTTAAAAACACAAGACATTAACAGTTTTGTTTGCATTTACTGCCTTGCTGAGGCTAGGCAGAATGAATCTATTGATATTTTGATCAAATACCATTAATGATCAACTAGCAACATTCTTGGAAATATGAGAAATATACAAATACAAAATTTATTTACACAAAATCTTATTGAATCACTATTCAATACATGTAAATATATTTTAATATCCTTTAAAAATTATATTTAATGTATTAACATTATTATAAAAATAATAAAACAAAAATTAATTTAAAGTATTAATGATTATTTACTATAGCGGAGATTGGTGCGTTTTTGCTAACACTTCGGTTTACTGAGGAAGATTTGTCAATTGTGTTTCTTGAGTGTTATTTCTACAATGTTTAATTTAAAATTAATCCAATTAATACTACTAATGTCCGGAATTGAACCGAATCCAGGCCCTCTTCAGAAAACGCCACCCAAAAGAGGAAGACCTCCAACAAACCGAACAGCTCAATCGTCATTCAACACTAAACCAGCTGAAGGTGAAATCAACTTAATTACCGAATATACTCAACAAAGAAGAGCAGAACCAACTATCCAGGTTAGTGAAAATTCTACTTTGAATCCTTCAACCGCAATTTCAAATATGGAAATATCGGACACTTCAACCTCACTTCTATGGACGAAGATAGTTGATCTGATAACGACTAGTAATGAAAAAATAGAAAGTCAATTTGCTTTAATTCACAAAGAAATTACCACCATTCATAATGAAATCAGTGACTTTACTGGACAAATTCAAACTATTAAAGATAGAAACGATATAATCGAATCGGAACTTAAAAAATTAAAAACTCAGAATGAACTTCTACAATTTAAATTTGACTCCATGCAAAACAAATTAAATAATAATAATCTAATAATATATGATTACTCAAAAATTTTCAATGATAGAAGTGAAGAAGAAATATTAAGGTTTTTAAATAATTCACTCAATATTCCATGCAAAATGAATGAAGAAATCAAATTAATCCGTAATATTCCTAATTCCAAGATTAATATTAAATGTTTAATTTTAAAATCTGATCAACTGAGAAATGAGATACTGATCACCTTTAATAAGCGTAAACAAAACAATTCATTGGGACCATGGCAAAACTTAAACATGTCAGTAGATCTGGTTATTAATTCTCGGAAAAGAAGAAAAGCTTTATTACCTTACTATATCGAATTAAAAAAACGAAATATTCAGGTCAAATTACGAGACGATTTCCTTATAATTAACCAGAAAAGAATAACTTATAGTTTCTTAATAAATCAACTAGTAAATGCAGAGGATTTTTTAGAATATACGACTTAAATAAGTCCGATAATTGCCACTCTCCTAAAATAATCAATAATGAAATTGATAATAATAAAAATCAAGAAAATTCTTATTTAAATATAATAAACTGGAATTGTAATGGTTTATCGAAAAAAATTGATAACATTGAGTTTAAACAGTTATTAAATAATAATGATATAATTGGTCTTACAGAAACTTGGTTAACTTCTCCAGATAAAAAGTTTAAAGATAAATATGTGGAATATACTGTGTTATCAACTATGGCACATAGGCCAGTTGGGCCCGGTCGTCCATATGGTGGATTAAGTATATTTATCAAGAAAAATATAGGCATAATTAAGAATATACACAAAAATGATAACAGTATATCGATTATAATCCAAATTACCAACCCACATATGCAATTTTTGCTAAACAGACTAGTAGGCATTATACTGGTTTATGTCCCTCCAGATCAACCGCAAATCTTAAATGATATTTATAAACACATCGAACAATGGAAAATTATTACCCCATATATTATTATATTAGGAGATTTGAATGCGAGAATTGCCCAATTAATGGATGTGAAATATAAAGGACCAAATTCAGAAATTCAAAATAATCGTAAATCCAAAGATAAAAAATATAACAAAATAGGTCTTCAATTATTAGAATATATTAATCAGTTACAATTATATATACTGAATGGTAGAATAAAAAATGATTACCCGGCGGAATTTACTTGTCTTACTAATTCTGGCTGTTCTACAATTGATCTAATAATATGTTCAGAATTAATTACAGACTTATGCAAATGTATTCAAGTATTAAACTATGATCTCTCCGACCATTTTCCTATAAAAATGTCTATTCTAATAGCAAATAATCAACTATATAAATCTGAATCAAAATCACATCAAATAATCAAATATAACTACCAACAATATCAACTAATGATTAGTAATAGAATTGGACAACTAACGAACTATCTTCCAACGGAAGGAATGGACAAATATTCTCGTTTTGAACTAATATTAAAAGAATTTATACAAATATATAACTCAAAGTATAATATAACGTATAAATTTAAAAAGCCATGGTTTGATTTAAATTGTTACAAACTTAAAGTACAGAAGAATAAAGCTCTAAAACAATTCAGAAACTGTTACTCAGATATTTCTTTCAACCGTTATAAACAGTTAAAAACTTCTTATTTCAACTTACTGAAAGTAAAAAAATTAAACTACTTTAAAAAACTTCAACAACAAATGATAGCAAACAAAAATAATCAACTTTTTTGGTCATCAATTCAGAAATTACGAAAATCTTGTCTAGAATGTCAACCGGATATAGATATTTCAATATGGTCTAGTTATTTTAATAGATTTCCGGTTATTGAAAACTCACCAAATAATCATCAAACAACCGTAACGAATGACTTTTTTGATGCACCTCTTACCTATGATGAATTGGAATACTCCATTGGAAAACTAAAAATAAAATCATCGCCAGGTCCAGATTTAATTACTAATAAATTCATCAAACTTTTACCTCCATCAGGAAAACATGTACTACTTGAAATATATAATTATTTTTACGAACAATTAATATATCCGTCATCTTGGAATACTGTAAAACTACTTATGATCCATAAAAAAGGAAATAGATTATCACCAGAAAACTATCGTCCTATCGCTCTTCTATCAACTTTAAGGAAATGTTTCACATCAATATTGGCATTACGATTTCAAAAATGGACGACAAATCAAAAACTAATTTCGAATTTACAGTTTGCTTTTATAAAATCCAAAGGAACTGAATCGGCCATATTCTTATTAAACTCACTAATTCAAATATACTTAAAGAAAAAACGAAGAAAAATTTATGCTGCATTCATTGACATTACTAAAGCATTTGACTCTATTCACGTACCCTCTTTGGTTAACAAATTAAAAGTATTTGGTGCAGGTACCAAATTTACAACTACAATTATGGAACTTTTTTCCTCTTACAAAATCAATATAGTATACGGAAAACAGAGATATCCTGAAATTATAATAAATCGAGGAATTTTACAAGGTGAGCCATTGTCTCCCTATCTATTTAATTTTTATATTAATGAAATAGATAAGCTATTCTTATATGATTCAGAAGGCATTAATATATATGGAAGAACATTTCACTACATTCTATACGCAGATGATTTGGTTTTATTGGCCCCAACAAAAGTTACTCTACAGCATAAGATTAATAAAGTGAACGACTATCTGAAATCTATTTATTTAACGATCAATACTGATAAATCAAAAATAATAATATTCAGAAACAATATTAAACTGGCAAATCAAGAGAAATCATTTTATATAAATAATCAACCGTTGGAATTGGTCAATAACATAAAATATTTGGGTATAATGTTCAACTGGAATGGTAAATTCCAAACACATATGAAATATCTTAATAATAAAATAAATCAATTAATAAATAATACTCTCTATTTAGGAGCTAGTTTAAAAATCTCAAACTTAAATCTTCATATGAGAATGTTTAACTCAATAATAATGTCAACTATTTTATATGCCAGTCCGATTTGGGCCATTGATTTATTTTATAACCTGGAAAAATTCCATATTATCTATCTACGCAAAATATTTAAACTCGAACGTACTATACCTGGTTATGCTATTCGCCTAGAAACAAACAGATGTCAGATTTTTCCATTCTTTATGAAAAGATTAATCAGATTTTACTACCGTTTAATGCATTCTAAAGATGATAATATTACGTTTTTACTTCATATAATGAAAAATAAAATGGAAAACAATAATACCAGTAATACAACTTGGTTCTACAAATTTAATAAAATATTACAGTCATTTGGTGTATCTACTATCTTACTTGACAACTCGATTGATAATTGGAATAATGCCTACACTATGATGATGGATTCAGCGATTTCACAATCGATAATTAGTGATCAAAATTCTCTACTCAATTCAACATATCATCCTTGGTACTTGCATATCTTAAGTTTTCCCACTCAATCAAACATTATCACAATGAATACAAATTTAAATATTAAACGTATATTACTACAATTGAGACTAAATAAATTCTCCTTAATTGTGAATAATAATTATATAGATTTTACCAAATCATGTTATTGGTGTAATTCCAGCAGCTTTTCTGCATTTCATCTAATCAGAGACTGTACAGCGTTGAAAAAATATCAGCAACAATTTCAAACTCTAAGAATATTTTCTTCAAATAATGAATTTGATTATAGATCCAAACTGGGTAATTTAACGAAAATAAATATGTATAAAATTGTTAATTTCTTCAACCAAATTACTAATGATTTGAATGTTCAACACCAGAAATAACTTGTGTTCATTTAATTATTTATTGTTTTTATATAAATAACTAATTTATATTTACTTATTATTATTATTATTTACTATAGCTGAAAGTTTTTCTAAAATATAACAGACAAATAATTTCTTTTAAGTTTTTTAAGTTAACACTATTATTTAACATAATGAAAGTATGACGTTAAAAGCTTAATATAAAAATTAAATGTAGAATATTATACATTTATTGTAAGTATACATCATCATCTCTCATTTTAAATATTTTGTAGGAAAAATTTAATTTATTCTAGTGATTTAAAATAATATAAAAAGAACAGAAGTCTGAGATGTTTTATTGTAAGTATCTACTCCAACAAGCTATAAATAATTATTTGTATAATTTTTTTTATATGAATATAAAAATTTTGTTTCTAACATTTTTAATATTAATAACAGAATTTATTCTTACAAACATTATCACCAGTTAATTGAATCATATTAAAAATTTGCATTAATTTTTTAAAATTTATTTTAGAATAATAAATTTTTTATATTTAATTTAATTAATTAATTAAACACTTGTCACATCACATTTATTTAAGTATTTCTTGAATTTAATTATTAAAATATTGTTTAATTAATTAAATTATGCAAGAATATAATTTACTAATTGATTTAGAATATGAGTATACTTGTTGACATTAAACTGTAAATAAAACTTTATTTCTGAAATATAATGTTCTGTGATTTAACATATTTTTTCACTGGTCTTTTCATAAACCATAATGTTAATGTTACTACATTTAGTATCTTTCTTTTTAAGTTTTATTTTTTATTTTTTACCAGTTACTTGAAAAATGTTAAATCAATACTGTATTAATAAAAATAATAAAGTTTCAAATATAAATCAACATAACACACTCCAAATTAAATGTGTAAAAAAAATCTCAAAATATTTTTATGTAGATGACATTTTTATAAAATAAGCACACATATATCAAGCATAATGAAGCTGCAATAAAAAATTTACTAATAAGATGATAATAAATAAGAATTTTCTGTAGGTTAATGAAAATAATTATTAAAAATTAAAACACAGTATTGATAAAAATATATTAAAAAATTCATTTATTCTTTTTCACACTTTGAACAAATAATATCTATGTATATATTCCTTTATTCTAAGAAAAGAATAAATATTTTGGAAAATATACATTATTCTTATATATTTTAAATTTCATACATCTTATAGAATAAATATTTTAAAGTTTGTCAGCATTTAATATGTCAATAAGTTTCTTTTGGTTAGTATAATACAATTTCAATGTCATATGATATTCATGAAATTAAATACATTCATAAATTGTTAGCAATGATCAGCATACATTCTGAAAACTAATTCTGTATTTTTTTAATAATGAAATTTCCAATAAAATTATTGGAATTGTAATACAATCAAAACTAATTTATCAACAGAAACAAGAGATGAAATAATTAAGAATATTAGTAAGGACTGTGCTCATGAAATTTGAATCTTTAATTTTTTCAATAATAATCTTCAGTTACTTTCCTGTTTAAGTTAATAATGCAAATTTTAATGCAACAATAGAAAAAATATGAAGATATAATTTATTTATACAGTTCTATTTTGTACAAATTAATATTCTTTATTTTCATAAGTAAATGCTACAGTTCAATTTAATATATTCTTTTACAGAATGTAAAAAAATTTACTAGAAGCAATTCAAATTAATGCTATTGACAAAAATTTCGAAATAAATGACAATATGTTTAATTGCTAAAGAAGAAAGATATAAAAAAAAAAAGTATGACAAGTTGTAAAACTGACAATTAAAAGAGAGGGAAGCATTAACTGAAAGTCAGGGAAACATAACATTTAAAAGTTTGTTGAATTAGGATGTATCTGTTTTCTAAACAATGTAAAGAAAGTCACTTTTGACAAAAATGCAGGAAAAGTAATTTTAACCCATTAAATTATGCTAACTTACATATATAAATATAATTAATACAATTTTTTACATTCAAATACAGAGAAAAGTCTAAACATTTCTATTATTAAAAAAAAATAATATTTAATTTAACCTTCTGTTATATATAAAAATTTCAAACAAACGATTAATGTAGTCAGTAAATGTACTGTAAGAAATATGCCTGAAACAAGATTTAGATCTTGCTTCAGGCATGTGTGTTAGATTTTAATTGACAATGTTGTTTGACAGAGTAAATTAAAATAACTAACATCCATAGTATTGTACTCATATTTAATTTTGACTAAGATATTTACTTTGCTTTTTATTTTATACAATCTTACTCAAATATTGTTCATTACAATTCACTTAATAGGTTTTCAGATGATGGTGATGATGATAATCTTAATATGGACATTTTCGAATACTTACTTTATAAGATGTTTGAAAACATTGAATCATAATTTCAAATCCAGCTGATTAAACAAAATTTCTTCTGTTAAATATTTTTAAAAATTTATAAAATATTTATAAATTTATATATTATACATGGATTTAATTTTGCTCATTTCAAATAAATTTATATTTTATGACAAGTAGAATTTTAAAATTTTCTAAGAAACTAAAGAGAATTATTACCTGTAACCTGTGTGTACAACAACAGGATATTGCCAGAAAGCAGGAACAGCTTGATCCATTAAAGTATGTTTATGTATGAATTGAATAGTTTGTGCAGGAAGTGTCTTTGAATTATTAACACACTAGAAAAAAATACAAATATAATTAAAAATTACTTTCAGGAATACAACAAAAGATATTTTATAATTAAAATATAATGAGTTTTATTTATAATTTATTTTTCTAATTTTTGTCAATATAAAAGACTACAAAACATTGATGACATTAAAAAAATTCAGTTTATGGAAAAGATCAATGTATTTCTGGATGCTGTCTTGTATATGAAAATATTTTTAAACAATTTTTATCAATAGAATTTTTATTAAATTTTCAAAAACTACATCAGGGGAGTTTCTTATGATTTCTTTTAATGTTTAAAATAGTATTATTTATAACAGCAGCTTTACACTACCAAAATCTTCAGTTCATTCCTATAATATGGCCTATTATTAGATTATTTATGGAACTTTTTGACATTAATTTATATACTAAAGAAAACTAAACTTGACTTAAAATTGATATCAAAATATTTTAGTACTTTCTTCAATACCTTTAAATTTTGTTGTTTGTGTTGTAAATATTTTAAAATGAAAACTTCATAAAATTTTTAAAAATATTGAAGGGAGAATTTAAAAATTTTTCAGTTGATGGTAGTCATAAATTTCATAATTGATTAAAATATATATTTTAATAACACTTGTAAAGGATATAAATTAAAAAAAAATAACTGCTTAGCATTTAATATTAGTAATCATTCTATAATTAATTTTTAAAGGTTATAAAAATACAAGTAAATACAAATTTTTATTTTCTTTTTTCAAAATAAAATGGTTACTTCAGTTTAAAAAACAGTAAAATAAAAATTCTTCAATGTTAGGTAATTTTTTTAAATTTCAAAATCACTATAATGTACAGAACATAATAAGATGATATTATGAGATAAAATTATTTACTAAATGTAATTTTTCCAAATTTAATACAGATATTTTAACAAAGGAAAGTGTAACAAGAACTATAATTGTTTGTTAATTGAAATATGAATTATGTCTGAGAAAAGCCAGACAAGGAACAAAATCAATACTTGTGACAATAAAAAGTACATAAGCAGAATTTAAATGATTTAATTTAAAAGAAAATGAAATGAAAATTTTTTTACTTCTGATAATTTGTTAACCAATTTTTATACATTATATATGTAAGTACATTTAGCAAACTGCTATTCATTTAATATTTTTACATACAGTAAGTTAGAAAAATTATCCTTTACTTTAATGGAACTCACTCTGTATCTAAATATCAAAACTAGCTTTTATCATTATTATTTTTAAAATTTATTATATTGTTAATAAATTTTTCTAAAACTTAAATAATAAATAATTAAACAGCATTTTAAAATTTTTTTTTCTCTCTTTCTGACATAAATATAAAAACATCCTTCTTTAAATCAGTTTCTATCTGTGATAAAAAAAAATTTTATTACAAGTTTTTTCAAGAACATTATCTTTCTTTTATCATTTGTTCTAATTTACTTTAAAAAAATGTTTAAAAAACTTATCTAATTAGTCAATCTTGTCCCAAAAATTTACTTCAAAACAAAGTTTGTTAGAAAATTAAAAGTACTTTTCTTTAGCTTATAGTACATAATTATTAAATTTTTCATTCTATTAAGAGACAAAGCCATATTACTTGTTGACATCCAATTACATTCACATAAAATGCTTGTTATATTGATTCTTTCAGCTGATTAATTTTTGTTTGATAATTAATTTTATTGAAATTTTTCTTAATTCATAGCAATAGAAAATAAAGTGCTTTTAAATTATTTACAAAAGTTATAAATATTTTTTTCAATCATCATATGAAAGAATATGCTATATTATTGAAGTTATATGATAACACTGTATAATGTATTTTAAAAAATTATACCGTTCCAGGTCTTGGCATTGGTACATCTGCAGATGGCACAGGTAACCAGTTTGAATCCTTATCTTTCTGGCCCTTAAAGTCACCATCAAAAGTTCTTTGAATATCTTGGAGACGGAAGGCACAGACAGCAGACCCAGTAAGGCTATTTCTAAACATTAAAAACAATAATTAAAATAGAGAATTTATTTAATTTCATATCTTAAGCATCTACTATAAAGAGCATTTAAAGACATGACAGATTTTACTTCATTATCAACTAATCTAAACAATTACTTACTGTGGTGTTGTGAAGACTGCATACAACAGCTGTGCTTTTTCCTCTCCATAAGTTCCTTCTACAATATGAGTGGTAGATTCTACAGAAAATGACAGAAATCAATATCAATGTCTAAACATTAACCAATGTATGTTTGCATCTTGGCAGAAAATTTGATTTACTATAAGCAACCGTGAGAATCCCTCCAGCAAACACTGGCAACATAATAAAATATGATAACAAGTCATGCAAAAGATTCTTTACAGAAATGATTCTTGCATCAATCAATTTGCCATCATTAAAACATTGATTTATTGCCAGTAGTATTTCTTTGATAGAAAACAATCAATGACCATTTTCCCTCTATTGGTAAGAATAATGACAGAGACATGGAACATCAATTAAAGTATTGCTTGGTGATTCATTTCATATCTGATTTCATTTTCTTATTGACATCCATATCTGGAAATTTGATGTTATATATTTTATTTTTGATTATTATATTAAATCAGAGTTACAGATGTCTTTGTGATTTTATTGAAGAATTAATAACAACAAAATTATGAAGTTTTTGAAAGTTTAACAATAATATTAAAAAATCATATTAAAATTTAATCACTATTTTTTTATATCAATTTATTTTACTATCGCTGTAAATAAAAAACAAGTAAGTAATGAATTAAAATAATCCACAAAAAAAATCAATATTCACAAACAAAAGAATAGCATCAAGACGATAAAAATTACAAAAAAATTCTATAGTTGATGTCCAGAATTATTTTTCACAGTAAAGATTTTATTAAGGTAAAATATTCAGAAATAAAACTTTTAAATTGATTAAAATTCCTGACATTTCATATTTGGAATCACAATAAATACTTTAAAATTTATCTGAATTTTGATTTAATTACAAAAATTCTGTTTCAGTTTAATATCTGACTTTATTACACTATCAAATTAGACTATACTTAAGCATATCTATTCAAAGATTTTTTTCCTGTTAAAGAAAATTAATATGATTAAGATTAGATTAATACCTAGAAATAATCAAAATTAACAGAAATTAAATGAAAACTTAACATTTTAAAATAAACTGCTAAAGAGAATATATTTATCTGTCTAAGCTAAAGCACTTTATGAATCCTGAAATTATAGTTTTAGAAACTAATCAAAAATTACTTGCCAATATCTTATATTTTATGCTGACATTCAGATGTTCATATAAAAAATTGAAACAATCTGTATGAATATATTAATGACATTATGCATTAAATTTACTTTAAAAAAATGTTTAAAAAACTTATCTAATTAGTCAATCTTGTCCCAAAAATTTACTTCAAAACAAAGTTTGTTAGAAAATTAAAAGTACTTTTCTTTAGCTTATAGTACATAATTATTATCTTGGTTAATTGATTGGATAATCAATTTTTCATTCTATTAAGAGACAAAGCCATATTACTTGTTGACATCCTATTACATTCACATAAAATGCTTGTTATATTGATTCTTTCAGCTGATTAATTTTTGTTTGATAATTAATTTTATTGAAATTTTTCTTAATTCATAGCAATAGAAAATAAAGTGCTTTTAAATTATTTACAAAAGTTATAAATATTTTTTTCAATCATCATATGAAAGAATATGCTATATTATTGAAGTTATATGATAACACTGTATAATGTATTTTAAAAAATTATACCGTTCCAGGTCTTGGCATTGGTACATCTGCAGATGGCACAGGTAACCAGTTTGAATCCTTATCTTTCTGGCCCTTAAAGTCACCATCAAAAGTTCTTTGAATATCTTGGAGACGGAAGGCACAGACAGCAGACCCAGTAAGGCTATTTCTAAACATTAAAAACAATAATTAAAATAGAGAATTTATTTAATTTCATATCTTAAGCATCTACTATAAAGAGCATTTAAAGACATGACAGATTTTACTTCATTATCAACTAATCTAAACAATTACTTACTGTGGTGTTGTGAAGACTGCATACAACAGCTGTGCTTTTTCCTCTCCATAAGTTCCTTCTACAATATGAGTGGTAGATTCTACAGAAAATGACAGAAATCAATATCAATGTCTAAACATTAACCAATGTATGTTTGCATCTTGGCAGAAAATTTGATTTACTATAAGCAACCGTGAGAATCCCTCCAGCAAACACTGGCAACATAATAAAATATGATAACAAGTCATGCAAAAGATTCTTTACAGAAATGATTCTTGCATCAATCAATTTGCCATCATTAAAACATTGATTTATTGCCAGTAGTATTTCTTTGATAGAAAACAATCAATGACCATTTTCCCTCTATTGGTAAGAATAATGACAGAGACATGGAACATCAATTAAAGTATTGCTTGGTGATTCATTTCATATCTGATTTCATTTTCTTATTGACATCCATATCTGGAAATTTGATGTTATATATTTTATTTTTGATTATTATATTAAATCAGAGTTACAGATGTCTTTGTGATTTTATTGAAGAATTAATAACAACAAAATTATGAAGTTTTTGAAAGTTTAACAATAATATTAAAAAATCATATTAAAATTTAATCACTATTTTTTTATATCAATTTATTTTACTATCGCTGTAAATAAAAAACAAGTAAGTAATGAATTAAAATAATCCACAAAAAAAATCAATATTCACAAACAAAAGAATAGCATCAAGACGATAAAAATTACAAAAAAATTCTATAGTTGATGTCCAGAATTATTTTTCACAGTAAAGATTTTATTAAGGTAAAATATTCAGAAATAAAACTTTTAAATTGATTAAAATTCCTGACATTTCATATTTGGAATCACAATAAATAATTTAAAATTTATCTGAATTTTGATTTAATTACAAAAATTCTGTTTCAGTTTAATATCTGACTTTATTACACTATCAAATTAGACTATACTTAAGCATATCTATTCAAAGATTTTTTTCCTGTTAAAGAAAATTAATATGATTAAGATTAGATTAATACCTAGAAATAATCAAA
Organism: Centruroides sculpturatus; assembly: GCF_000671375.1. Classification (NCBI taxonomy): domain Eukaryota; kingdom Metazoa; phylum Arthropoda; class Arachnida; order Scorpiones; family Buthidae; genus Centruroides; species Centruroides sculpturatus. The sequence goes on along the minus strand of NW_019384332.1, from coordinate 957,117 downwards.
ATTAACAGAAATTAAATGAAAACTTAACATTTTAAAATAAACTGCTAAAGAGAATATATTTATCTGTCTAAGCTAAAGCACTTTATGAATCCTGAAATTATAGTTTTNATCCTTCCTCATTCACACATCTCCAAGTACATAAAAATATTTCATTTCCACTCAAAACTAAAATATGAATAAAGGTTTATGGCTTTTGAAATTTATTTTCTGAGTTTATGCCGTTGAAATAAATAATAAAAAATTAAACCATTTGTCGGTTTTGTTTACACCTTTATCGGGCCGCATTGAAACTTGCCTTGGGCCGCATGCGGCCCGCGGCCCGCGGGCTGGACACCCCTGGTGTATAGCATCCACGAACTAAACCGCATGCGCAAATGCATATAATCTACTTTACACGATTCAAATATTTTTGCCATGGAAGCTGTCCCATATTCGACAATACAGTTCTTCCATTGGGAATATGCATATATAAATTTATTTTCGAATATACAATAGCAATCTTATCATTTTTTTCACATTATGTATCTTATTACAAGTTTCTATACTAAATGTGGTTATAATAAAATATTAATTTTAAATAATTCAAAGGGTGTTAAATATATATTGTGCAATTATTTTCATATTTTATATTTTAGAAAATACAAGGAAAGTTGCTCTTCCACAGCTTCCATGGATGGCACACTACTGGTCTCTGCTGTGGAAAACTGTTGTTCCTGGTGATTGGACATGGCAAAAGTGAAGACATTTTTAGTCTCTTTTACATATTTTTTATTAAATTATTCATTATACATTACATTATATCACAGTACAGATTAATTAATAAATATAAAGTTCATTAAAAGTTTTAGATATTTTGGGGTATTTATAAGATTTATATATCAAATTTTCACTTTTACAACTTATTTACAATATTTATTGTATGAAATGAAACAATACTTTTGAAAATACTGTATTTCTGGAAAGCATTAAACTACTAAGTTATTGCCTTCATATCCTGTTTGACGAATTTTTGAGAATCTTCAACTTTCTACTATCATTATTGTTGTAGTCATCTTTAACAGATAGTACTGTTCTGTAATATATTCAATTTTTTTGAACACAATGTATGAATATTTTTTTTTCAATTCTATAATTAATACAGATGGAAAAATTTTAAATATGAATATCTGTAGATAAAAATAAAATTAAACATTATACTATAGTACTTAATAAAAAAAAATGCATCATGTTTTATAATAAATGCAATATTCAACTTTAAACATTAAGTACAATTGGATTAATTCTTTGCATATGAGAATATTACATTTAAAAAAAATGTAATAATATATTAACGTTCTAAGAATATTTCAATTTCATTTAACATGTTCACAGCTATCCGATGCAATGAAGTTTCACTCAAGGTTAAATTATCCTGGCTTTGTAAGACATTGTTTTACATCCTAATGGTGGCCTCTCATGCATCTATCAATATAAAGTTGGCTCCGACCGCCGATGCATCAGATGGCAGTCAACATGTTAAATATTAGTTTCATTAATTCTTAAACAAATATTTATCTGTATACATAAAATTTTTACATATATTGGCCAGATAATGCATGGTATTCGATTGGGGCTATAGAACTTTTAAAAAGTTCAAGAACCTTTTTGGTAATGCATAGTGATGATGTCAAAACATCCATCAATCTGTTCTCTTTACTAAGTGAAATAAGCTTTATATCTGTTGTCAAAGTTTTAATGACATAATATTCATGAACAGATCCAAATTATTTATACTGAAAAGAATCATTCACAAAACATATTTGTCATTCACTTTGCAGTAACATTCTGATAATGGAATATTAATATGTTGAAAGAACAAAACTGAAACTTTTATTCCTAATATGCTAGAAGTTTATAACATTTACACTTAAATTTTGATTCTTAAAATTATATACTGTAAGCAAAATAAATTTAATGTATTGCAAAAATCTCACCTATTAATCAATACATCTTTAACAGTTGAAGTTTAGGGAGCACTAACATTTTCAATGCAGTTAACAGACCATATTTATGCATCAGCAGTTGAAAGTGAATTCTGCTTTTCACTGTCCTCATCTGAAGACAACATTTTGACCTGGTTAACACTTTTTTTTTTTTAAATTAATCCACTTTAACTGCAAATTTCCAACAAAATATATTTGACAAATTGATCCTATTGTAGCTTAATGCATTAGAAACAATTTTTGGAAAAAACAGATTTATAGAGCCCATAAAAAACAATAATTTACACCTTAAAATTATATACACTAAATAACTTTTTACAATATGATATTAAATTTTTATTCTTAACCCAAATTTAATTTTAATTCTATATAATCAGCAAATTGGAATTATAGTAATTTTAAGTTTGCTTTGAAATGAAATGAAATTTTATATATGAGTTCATATGCAGTTTGTTATATAGTTTTTTTTTTTTTTAAATGATATTAAAGTAACTTTTTACTCTTTTAATAAAAATACAGAAATAATTATAACTAAGATATATATACTATATTCATTATTTATACTTTAATAAGCATTTTTCATTAAGCAATAAATGATACTAATAAGTAAATTAATTTTAAACTATGTTTAGAAATTTATTTTAATAAACTTTTCCATTTAATTTGATATGAAAAGGAAAAACATTTTTTAACTTTCTGACATTTTAAGTGAAATTTTTAGATCAACACTTTTCAGGTATAGAAAAATTAATTATGTAATATTGCTTTCCTATTGTCTAGTTTGGTATAACAATACATAAAGAGAAAATTAAGCACATTGTTATCCATATGAAAAGTATTTAATTTAAAAACCAAACACCTTTTGTAACTTTCTAATTAAAAAACTTCTAATTTAAATAAATTATAGGATCTAGAAAATCAACAAAGAATAAAGCAAATAAATTTAAGATCAATATTCATTCATTTTTAATACTTTCTAAAACTAGAACTCTTCTTGAGACTAAAAGAATACAAAGTTTTAAATATTAACTTTTTCAAAATAATTTAATGATGATAAAACAAAAACCTAACTTAGTCTATTAGTTAAAACTCAAAATAAAATAATAAGAATTTATGAAATGTTACTGTATCAATATATTATTACTGTACATACTAATAATAACATCTCATTACATTGTCATTTGAATATATCACATTATTTTTTTTTCTTCCAAATATAAAAGTGCTTTAGCTAATAATAGATAGCTACATTGATTATATCATGCATGTAGGGAGATAAACCAAATAATCAGTGACAATGTAAATTTGAAAATACAGATATTTAAATGAAACTGAAGTTTAAGTACAGAAGAAATATTTTCAGATCTTTATCTGGACCAACCTCAATTCACAATGTTTATTCAGAACAAATGCAGGATACATGCAGAAACAAAAAATTTAAAAGTTACATGAATATATAATTTTAAATTTCATATGTTTTAGGAACAGTGGATGCATCCTATTATTTTCAATGGTATTTTCTTCTTGAAACAAACAAAATGATACCAAATCTTACAGAAAATCAATAACATTTATAAAGCACTATGCACTTCTAGTAAAAGTTTATTAATGTTGAAATCACAGTTTCAAATAAAATTATTTCACAGATTTAATCCTATATTTATTTATTTATTCATCACTAAATGTATCAGAGTAATAAACACTTAAATAATTTAATGTATAAAGCTAAAAGTATTTGATTTCTTTGTTTTAATAAAGATTTCTTTATAGTACATTATTTATAGAATTAGTTTGGCCTTAAAACTTTGTTAACAATAATAAAAATGAATTGAAAAATTACAGCAATATTATAATCTAAAACAAATTATATTAGAAAAAAGATTAAATAACAAAAAAAAAGTCTGAATAGTTTTCTTTGTCTTTCAAAATACTCTTATTAATTATAATTTAAAAAAATAATAATAATAAATTATGTGAAACATTAAAACAAAGCTCTAAAATAAATAAGTCAAATCTTTCAATGTTCTTCACTCTTAAACAGTTAATGTTTTGATGATGATATTTGTATTTTTTCAATGTAACTTTATGTGTTTTGCTTCTTATGTTCTATAAAGCTATGTTTATGAAATTTAATACTTCTATCATCATTCATATATAACTAAAATGCAAAGAAAAAATAGACCTTTAATTATGATATGCTTTATTTGTATATAATAACAGAAAATTTACTGTAATTTTACAAGCTAATCAAATCTATTGTAAGAACTTCCCTAAATATTAACGGAACTGATATTACTTGAAAATTTAAAGACTAAATATACTGAAATTTAAGTTTTTTGTCATAACTATTTTTTTAATGGCTAACATTTTCAATCTTATTCAAAGGTCATCATCAGGTTAGAGCATCCAGTAAAAGAAAAATTAAACATATATATATAATGGCTATACTTCTGTATTTATTTCCACATATCAATTTTTGATATTTGTTGACTAATAGTTTTACATATATTAAAAATCTTTGTTTATTGAGATACACTAAAAAAATATATTAAGATTCATTTTCATAATTTTATCTTCTTATTTCTGAACAAATAGATACTCTTATATTTCTATTTGTTCAGAAATAAGAAGATAAAATTATGAAAATGAATCTTAATATATTTTTTTAATTTTATAATACTTTTATCATTGTTGTTTATTATTATTTTGTCTTGTCAAATATAAATGTTTAGACTAGTTAGAATATGCTAAAGTATGTTTGAAATATTATCATTTCAAATCAATTTTGAATAAAATTTAAAAAAAAAAAATGATGATTATACAGATATTTACAACAGAATCCTTTTTATTTCACAACATACAATTTATGAAAAATATTATATTCATGAAAAACATCAAGAGTTCAACAAAAATCCATGTTCTTGACATATCTTGAATAAAATCTGAATAGTTTTGAAATAAGGTTTGTATGTCTGTAACCTACTTGTATCCATCATAACATAAAAATCTAGTGGAAAACAAAAAGTTTTTCTTTTTTGACTTGCACTGTGAAAAAGTGACAAGTATATATAGTCAAATATGTTTTCATATGTTATAGGTAACTATATTTATGTCCATTATTTAAATGAATGAATAGTTTTTTTTACTAAGTGTTAATATTTGGTTATATTTAAAATATTTAGATTTGAAAATATCAATCACAATAATACTAATATATGAGAGAGTGAGAACTTATTACTTAAAATTAAGCAAATACATTTATACAACACAATCCAAAAAAATATAAATTTCATTAGACCCTTACTGCAACTTATTTTTATAAACTTGGTATGTATTACTAACTCTTATGCAATATTTTTGTAAGTTTGCCAACTATTATGTAATTTGATATACACTTGAATTGTAAACAATTTGCAACTGAAAGCTAAGGGTGTGTTAAAATACTGTATACAGTAATTTTGTTATTTATAAAAATCAAAAGAAAGCAATTTCAAAAATTATAAATATATAAGTCTCTCCCCAATGTGTGAAAGCTTTTTAAAAAATATTAGACTGAAAAATACTATTTTACTATTAAATCACATCGGTAACCTTTGTTTGTCATTTTTCAAGAAATATTGGAATAAAACATTTTTGAACAGCTTAACCATCCTGCTTCAGGTCCGTTGTACATATTCCACATTCAAACCAAATTTACATTGTTCCAGTTTGGATTTGTTTCTCTTTAATTGCAAATAATTATTTTACAATATATTTAAAAAATAAAATATATATTAGGTAATGCCAGTAGACAAAATGAGTCACACCCACATTTATACCTATAATATATATACAATGTAATAAAAATAACCAAATCTAATTTTGAAATCTCATATTATTACTTATTGATAAACAGTTTGTTTTAAATTTTCAATGTATTTTTACTTTGTCATCATTTTATTTATCAGTTTATGACAAACTATTTACAAAATTAATTTGTCATGTTATTAAAATTATGATAAAAACCTTAATTGTTAAAATTTCATTAAATATCAATAAAATACGACTTACGTATTTCATCAAAATAAAATGGAAAATTTCCTGGTATGGAACAATTCAGACGAGATTTGAGAAATGATGTCCATTGTTTTCCTTTGACTCCAGAAGTTCCATCTCCTTGATCCTTCGTGCAAACTCGAGCCACTCTTGAATAAACAGCCTAAAAGTATATTTTTAAAAATTATACTATCATAAATTAATTTTAATTTTAAAGAACATTTTTTAATCAGAAAAAACAAAATATTATAAAACAAAATTTTAGTCAATAGTTTTTGACTTTCAACTTCACAAATTTTTTTACATTATTTTTCAAATACCAATGAAACAATGCAAATAAACAGACATAAATCATATCTCTGTCTTGTATCTTGTCAACATCTGGTTTCCAATCAATTTAATTAATGTTATAGATGGTGATATTGATTTAAAAGTAGGAATAAGAATAAAAGTAAATAAAAGAAAATCTTTTTATATAAAATGAACAAGAATTATTTTCTTGATTATCAAAATGAAAAAGTTTAGTTGGTATTGTATATCAATGCACAAGTTTTATGTTGTTACTAAAAGTCTTTCAGAATAGTATATATTTAAAAAAAGAATTTGAGCATATCTTATACTTATTTATTCTAATAACATCTTAATACATTTCAACAAAAAAATATATTAAAAAATTGTGAATAAACTGTAAATGTATTTTAAAAATTTGTTTACATGTAATTAATAAAGATTTTAAAAGATATAAGTTTAGAAACAAAAGATCTCTGAAAATGATTAAAAAAGAAATAAATAAAACATCATTTTTTTAAACGAAAGTGATCTGAATTCTAATATTGTTTAAGGAGTTATAAAATGGATTATTTAATAAATTATTTTCATAACCTATGTTGATATAATTATCATCATCTATCATTAACATCATTCTATCATATCAACTTCTCTCTCTGTAATTCCCTACAGACTTAATTAATGTAGATGAGAAAAGAATTACCAATATATTTACATATCTAATTACTGTTACTTATAGAATAAGATAACCTAATAGTATCCTGTTGTCTGTCTTCAGGCTGCAAAAATCACATGATGAAACACTAATTACATTTAACTCATATCTAACTTACATACTTTGGTAGTCTTTAAATAGACTACAGCAACTCTTTCAGGATAGATTCACTTTAATTATTCATTCATTATTAAAAAATTTTTAATTATCTTCTCATTTAAATTTTTTTCAAGAAATATCAATTAAAAATATTCTTTAAGTAAAAAATGATGTACAATCAACATTGTTTGCTCAACAAATTTAAGTTAAATAATCTTAATTGCAGTTTAATAGAATATGTATTAACACTTTCTACTGAAAAGTGCATAGCTGATAACTATTATTACATACAAAGACAAATAAATTATTTTCAAATAATTCAATCATTCTTAACTAGTCCCTAAATTAAATGCAGATAATGATGACAACAATATGATTGATATGAACAATTCTGATAAAAACTTCAATATTCAATGCAGTTAAAATAATAATAAAAATTTAAAGAATTCATACCTGATTTTAATAAATATAAAATAATTAGCTATTTTAGAGATATCAAAGTATTACTTTCCTTAATAATTTGTTTATTTACTATTATATTTAAGAACTTATAAAATGTTATTTCAGTAATTTCAGCTAAAATTCAAAATTTTTTATGATGCAAATTCAATTCAATCACATCAAAAACTTCTAAATTTAATCTGTTATTAGGAAGAATAAGATCTTTGTTAAAAGATCTAATTCCACTAAATATGCATTAATTGCAGCATTCTTCACCTCTTATTTTAGTCAAATAACTGGGTTTTCAATTAAATGTCCAATTTCTCTCTAAGTTTTATCATATCGAGACATCTAAATACTTAGGTATATAATTAAGAAAGCTACAGATAATCCCACTGAGAAAGATTTGGATACTTAATTAACACTAATGAAATCAAACATCATTTTATATAAAATGAGTTTTGGTTAATCCAATTTTATATTAAATATTTAATCACTACTGCAAAACTTTTCATTTTGTTTAAATAATTAAAATTGAATCTTACTGAATTCTTGTATCTTTAATTGTATTTTTCTTCAATTCATTAATTGATTTTATATTATTAAATTAAATTATATTCTAATTGTAGTATATAGTTGATATAAATGATATTCTCACTAAGACAATTTTATAAAGTTTCATAAAAGAATTTGTGCTTTTCATTGTATTATGTTATATGGATTTTAAAACTTGGACAATATACTTTGACCTGTCAAATTTTATGATAAAAATATTGCATGAAAATATCTAAAATAGCTTATGACAAATAATATCAAATCCTATTTGGCTACAAGCCATAACATCTCCCTGTATCATAAATATTTTTATTGACAAGGATAGGAGAAATATGTTCAAGTTATTTATTTATATTTTTCCCTAAATGAAAAACAGATTCTTTTTTTTTAATAACATTTTTACTTATTTTATAAACCATCTTTAAGTTTGATGGGATATTCAATTTGCAAAATGAATTTTTATTCACAAAGAATAAAAACAATTTGAAATAAAAATGTTTAAAATAAACTGGAAAAACAACAATCATTACATTGATTACAAGTTTTAATATTTAAATTTATTTAATGAAGCATAAACAAACATGTTTTATACAGTCATATATCATAGAAACACACATCCTTCATTTAAAAAAAGAAAGAAAAAAAAATGAAACAATTGCACTTTATAAAATTATTTTAAATGTGTAAAACATAAATTTAAAAGATTACGGTTCAGAAAATAAATTTAACTAGATATTTAAATATTGTTTTTCAAATGTAAGAATATTTTTTAATTCATAAAAGAAATTTTTAATAATCTCACATTTAATAACAACATAACTTTAATCTTTTTGAGTTAATTTATTTTTTTAGTTTGTATAACTGAAGTTGTTTTATTCAGCACAGAAATGATTTTGTAGCTCTTGCTTCAATTTTAGTTATTAAAGAATATTCTAATGAATCCTTCTTTGTTTCTTATATTTTGATTTTGTTTTTTTCTATTAATATTTTATTAATTTATACCATATTAAATTCTTGAACTATTTTGTCTTAAGATTTAAATAAAAAGTTGTCATATTGTATAAATAAATTTTAATTATCTTAAGCTAAGAAAAGAATTTTTTCAAATATTTATTAATGAAAATACATACCAATCCTATTTCCAATAAAAATTTATAGTTATTGATTTAAAATAAAACTTTTAAATTTTATATTTTAATCTAAATAAGTACATTCTGTTATACAGAAAAACTTCGGATTATTTAAAAAATGATTCACTAAAGATATTTCTATAATATTAAAGTCTAAATTCATATTACAATTTATCAAATAATTCAATTTGATTTTTGTCAAAATCTTAATTTTCAGTTTTCAATGTTACAAAAATTATACTAGTTCATTATTATTTATATCCACTTATGAAGAATATATTAAACATTTCTTTTAAAGTGAATTCAAATTAGTTATTAATATATGATAAATTACCTTAATATAAAAAAATTGTTTGTATAAAAAAAATATAAAAAAATTACTAGTCTCATTTTTTTGTTCACTAATTTTTCCTTTTCTGTTGGGCATCATGGATTGGGGAGACTGAGTAGTGAGTAGTGAACCCAATATCCAAGCAGGACTAGTCTGGTAAACTGACAAATATCCAATCTAAATTTGAACTTGGGTTTGACTGACATTGCTAAGGTAAATGCCTGTCAGTCATTGGACATCTGACATCCATTATACTACTGATTAACAGAGAATATCTGTCTACTATGATAGACTAAACACTTGATATGCTTATAAAAGTAGTAAATTTATTTAAGAACTAAAAACAATTTTATTAGTTTTTCTCCCATCTAACATTAGTATCCATGTAAAACTTACGTTATAAATTTGCAGATTAAGGTTTCAGTATTTTAGATACAACAAAGATTTTTAGATTTATACTAAAAGAATTATATTAAAATTTCTTGGTTTAAATTTTTTATAAATAAATTTTTTTAAGTATGTACAGTACATTAATTAATTATTTTATAGAATTTATGAACAAAAAAGCAAAGTATATATATCAAATTAATGTAAACAATTTTTTACTGCAGTTATTCTTAAAATTGTAGCAATTGAATTATTGTTAATTCAATATAAATGTACATTTATATTAAACTTTTTCATTTATGTAAAAAAATATATTTTACATAATGTTAATTTTAAAATTTTTGTAAAATTATATGAAGGAATTGATCAAAGAAACTAGTGTTAAATATTTTACAATAATAATTAACAAATATAGATAAAATAAGCATAAATTACCCTAAAATCTTGGCTATAGGCCATGACCTGTATAAGTTTATATTCATAAAATTTATTGCATGTGGCTTATGCACAAAGGGTAACTAATATGTAAAAAAAAACCCAATTACCGTAACTACAGCATAAAAGAAAGAGGCAGTAAAATTCAATAGCTTATCATAAAAAAACTGGAACTTTAACTTACCATAATAAATTTTATAAAAATAAAGCTATGTAATGATGTTTAACTCTAGTACATGGCACAGTGAGATTTGCATAAATAATGATTTCCTGATGCTGTTCCTTTCCTATTGATGTTTACTCTGTTGTATCCTGAAACTTTGGCTGTGGTCTATATATATATATATATTTTTGTGGATAAAACTCTCTCATATATATATCAACATTTCTTTACAACTTTCACTTTCATAGCTTTTACACAAGGCCTGCCTATGGCCAAGGTTTTAGGATATATATATAATATAATATATATATATATATGAACTATTTATTTATATAAACTAGAAATATAGTATTAATACAAGACATGAAAAATTGTATATATGTAAACACACTTCTAAATTTATAAGTAACAACAATACAGTA
>NW_019384332.1:924021-942721 GCF_000671375.1 Centruroides sculpturatus | reverse complement strand
AGTCACAGTGCATTGATCTATATATAAATATATATATATATATACAGTATATAGTAGAATATGTAACATTAAGTACAAAGTATACAGAGAAAGTGGCAAGGAATTCATGCCACAAAACAAACAGGCACATCAGCAACTAGAATTTCTACACTACCTGTCCTTTCCTTCAGTGTTCCTGGGATGCAGAATAAGGATATATTCAATTTTACTAATAAAAACTATATAGTAAGTAATTTAGCAACTTTAATAAAATAAAATGAAAAATTATGTCTTAAATAATAAATAAAAGTATAAAAAAAAATTGTTCATGACACATTACCAGTTTTCAATAACTGACAGAATTCATTTTGAACATAATGAAAGAATTCATTTTCTTTAAAATAAAAATATAACTTTTGAATATTCATATTCTTTCATATCTAAAGGTAAGGGAGGAATGGAGCAAATTCATATTTGAAAAACTACCGAAAGATATTTTCTTTTGATCTAGATTAAAAAAAATACTCCGATGCTCTAAATTTCAGTTCATCGTGCATATTTTGTATTGGAAGAAAGACAAAAATGATTTCTATTTATGAAAGTAAGTTTTTCTTAATATTCTCTCTTTTGAAAGAATCAATAATACTGAATATGTATTATTTTGATGAAAATGTCTTCAAATGAATGCATTTTTGTCAGTAAATTTGAACTTATTTTTTCTTCTAATACAGTTCTTTTGTATTTTCTTCTAGGAAGATAAAGAGAGACTAAATTACTGTATTCATTTTTTTCCCTTTTTTTTAACAAAAAATGCATATGTTTTCCAAAATTTAAATTTTTATTGATTTTATACAAAAGTTCTGCATTTATTGAACAGATTTCTTACCAGATAAGTGTTTAAAAAATATTTTCTGCAGTTGAGAAAAAAGTATTTTATAAAATGACAAAGTTTTTCCATTATTATTATATTTAAATTTTATAAATGATCATGTATTTCAAAATAATACTTGTTTATGAAATTTATTAAGGTAAATGTTAATCACACAAATNTAATTTTAATTTTAAAGAACATTTTTTAATCAGAAAAAACAAAATATTATAAAACAAAATTTTAGTCAATAGTTTTTGACTTTCAACTTCACAAATTTTTTACATCATTTTTCAAATACCAATGAAACAATGTAAATAAACAGACATAAATCATATCTCTGTCTTGTATCTTGTCAACATCTGGTTTCCAATCAATTTAATTAATGTTATAGATAGTGATATTGATTTAAAAGTAGGAATAAGAATAAAAGTAAATAAAAGAAAATCTTTTTATATAAAATGAACAAGAATTATTTTCTTGATTATCAAAATGAAAAAGTTTAGTTGGTATTGTATATCAATGCACAAGTTTTATGTTGTTACTAAAAGTCTTTCAGAATAGTATATATTTAAAAAAAAAATTTGAGCATATCTTATACTTATTTATTCTAATAACATCTTAATACATTTCAACAAAAAAATATATTAAAAAAATTGTGAATAAACTGTAAATGTATTTTAAAAATTTGTTTACATGTAATTTTAAAAGATATAAGTTTAGAAACAAAAGATCTCTGAAAATGATTAAAAAATAAATAAATAAAACATCATTTTTTAAACGAAAGTGATCTGAATTCTAATATTGTTTAAGGAGTTATAAAATGGATTATTTAATAAATTATTTTCATAACCTATGTTGATATAATTATCATCATCTATCATTAACATCATTCTATCATATCAACTTCTCTCTCTGTAATTCCCTACAGACTTAATTAATGTAGATGAGAAAAGAATTACCAATATATTTACATATCTAATTACTGTTACTTATAGAATAAGATAACCTAATAGTATCCTGTTGTCTGTCTTCAGGCTGCAAAAATCACATGATGAAACACTAATTACATTTAACTCATATCTAACTTACATACTTTGGTAGTCTTTAAATAGAACTACAGCAACTCTTTCAGGATAGATTCACTTTAATTATTCATTCATTATTAAAAAATTTTTAATTATCTTCTCATTTAAATTTTTTTCAAGAAATATCAATTAAAAATATTCTTTAAGTAAAAAATGATGTACAATCAACATTGTTTGCTCAACAAATTTAAGTTAAATAATCTTAATTGCAGTTTAATAGAATATGTATTAACACTTTCTACTGAAAAGTGCATAGCTGATAACTATTATTACATACAAAGACAAATAAATTATTTTCAAATAATTCAATCATTCTTAACTAGTCCCTAAATTAAATGCAGATAATGATGACAACAATATGATTGATATGAACAATTCTGATAAAAACTTCAATATTCAATGCAGTTAAAATAATAATAAAAATTTAAAGAATTCATACCTGATTTTAATAAATATAAAATAATTAGCTATTTTAGAGATATCAAAGTATTACTTTCCTTAATAATTTGTTTATTTACTATTATATTTAAGAACTTATAAAATGTTATTTTAGTAATTTCAGCTAAAATTCAAAATTTTTTATGATGCAAATTCAATTCAATCACATCAAAAACTTCTAAATTTAATCTGTTATTAGGAAGAATAAGATCTTTGTTAAAAGATCTAATTCCACTAAATATGCATTAATTGCAGCATTCTTTACCTCTTATTTTAGTCAAATAACTGGGTTTTCAATTAAATGTCCAATTTCTCTCTAAGTTTTATCATATCGAGACATCTAAATACTTAGGTATATAATTAAGAAAGCTACAGATAATCCCACTGAGAAAGATTTGGATACTTAATTAACACTAATGAAATCAAACATCATTTTATATAAAATGAGTTTTGGTTAATCCAATTTTATATTAAATATTTAATCACTACTGCAAAACTTTTCATTTTGTTTAAATAATTAAAATTGAATCTTACTGAACTCTTGTATCTTTAATTGTATTTTTCTTCAATTCATTAATTGATTTTATATTATTAAATTAAATTATATTCTAATTGTAGTATATAGTTGATATAAATGATATTCTCACTAAGACAATTTTATAAAGTTTCATAAAAGAATTTGTGCTTTTCATTGTATTATGTTATATGGATTTTAAAACTTGGACAATATACTTTGACCTGTCAAATTTTATGATAAAAATATTGCATGAAAATATCTAAAATAGCTTATGACAAATAATATCAAATCCTATTTGGCTACAAGCCATAACATCTCCCTGTATCATAAATATTTTTATTGACAAGGATAGGAGAAATATGTTCAAGTTATTTATTTATATTTTTCCCGTATTTCATCAAAATAAAATGGAAAATTTCCTGGTATGGAACAATTCAGACGAGATTTGAGAAATGATGTCCATTGTTTTCCTTTGACTCCAGAAGTTCCATCTCCTTGATCCTTCGTGCAAACTCGAGCCACTCTTGAATAAACAGCCTAAAAGTATATTTTTTAAAATTATACTATTGTTTTATAACATAATAATTACCTGATATTTTCAACGAAAATTTGTCTGCTATCTTATAGTACTGCGAAATAACATCACGTTTACGTATGTGTATATGATTGGAAGTAAAATAGAAACAAATTTCTACTGTATTGTTGTTACAGACAAACTGCGAGAAAACAAGGAGATTTACGCGGGTCGTCGGTATTATTGCAATAGTGTTAAAAGTTACCGTGTCTTCAAACTGTAAACTTATGTTTAAATTTATTCTATTATTTAAGGGCATTTTTATTAATTTTAGATTGTTTTTAAGATTTTTACATTATTTATTAGTTGTTCACGCAGTCGCGTGTTATCGATTTTTATTATAAATACAGATAGAGCCCTTTTGATTACACACGACGATAAGTAAATTCTTTCAAATTATATCTATTATTTTGAAATAATGTTTTGACATTTGTATTATTATTATGGTATATATTAGTATTGATTTAAGTACAACTTCATCAACATTCCTATTCATAATCCACTTAAGGAGTGCAATCGTCTTTAGGTACGACCATAGTCGTAATTAATCGCCTTAATAAAAAATTCCCGTGCAAAATTTCTGTAACTGTTGAGAAAAGACACTGTAGATATTAAGCTTCAAAAAAAAAAAACAAAACCTACTCCCACGCAAACATACTCTACATACACAAATTAACACCGATTTTTTTTAATTTCTCGATTTTTCAAGGAATTCTGAATCCAAAAATGCAAAACTCTTGTGGTGTCATTTTCTGACCGATTGATATAGTTTTCATGTGTTTTGTAGAACAGCCGGAAAAAGTGACGATAATTGTTGGTTCCTAATTTTCAGTCTAGATTAAATGTTATTTTATAAACCTAATGATAAAAAAAGATAAAGTTACAATTTATATCCAAAGCAAAGTTTTACACCTTATCTAGTCGAATCGTAATAAAACCAGAACAAACAAAGAGAATATTCAAATGTTCTGTTTGTGTTACGAAAATTATTTATAAGTAAGTATATTTATCTCATGTAATCATTCGGTTAATAGCAGCATCTTCGGAGAAAGGTATCCGAGAACTGGTACTAACTCTAGAGAGGGTAAACTGTGACGGACGAACTCTCATTCGTCATAAAACTTTGTCCTTTATTTGGGTGTCTTTCCCTGTCTCTTCTATTGCCCGTTTTTCGTAAAGTAAATCTCCATGTCCAATATTCATTTATTCGTTAGGTTCGTTGTGACACATTCGATATATCATTTCGAAAAAAGCATCACACAGTACTTCATATCATTAAATTTTAATTCAAATTTTAAATACAAGTAACTGAACTAATAAAGCTTTAAATTTAATTAATCCTCAGTCATAATTAAAACGAAAAGTGGCAAAAAAACTGACAATTTCGTGAAATTTGAGTCAGCGGTTTAGAAGAAAAGGGTAAACCCCTATCTATTTTGTGATAAACGATTGAAAAGGTTAACTTTATCCATTCTGCAGTTTCGTGGTAGAAGAAGAAGGTATGTGATACACCTTTAACGTATAAAAAAATGTTTGAGCTGACATTTCTCAACATCTTCATTATGCTAGTTACCTTCTTTTCCCTTTATGCCATTCAATTATTTAACTTTTTATACTAGTGTCAATTATGTAACTTAACAAATTATAACCTNTTTCTACTGAAAAGTGCATAGCTGATAACTATTATTACATACAAAGACAAATAAATTATTTTCAAATAATTCAATCATTCTTAACTAGTCCCTAAATTAAATGCAGATAATGATGACAACAATATGATTGATATGAACAATTCTGATAAAAACTTCAATATTCAATGCAGTTAAAATAATAATAAAAATTTAAAGAATTCATACCTGATTTTAATAAATATAAAATAATTAGCTATTTTAGAGATATCAAAGTATTACTTTCCTTAATAATTTGTTTATTTACTATTATATTTAAGAACTTATAAAATGTTATTTCAGTAATTTCAGCTAAAATTCAAAATTTTTTATGATGCAAATTCAATTCAATCACATCAAAAACTTCTAAATTTAATCTGTTATTAGGAAGAATAAGATCTTTGTTAAAAGATCTAATTCCACTAAATATGCATTAATTGCAGCATTCTTCACCTCTTATTTTAGTCAAATAACTGGGTTTTCAATTAAATGTCCAATTTCTCTCTAAGTTTTATCATATCGAGACATCTAAATACTTAGGTATATAATTAAGAAAGCTACAGATAATCCCACTGAGAAAGATTTGGATACTTAATTAACACTAATGAAATCAAACATCATTTTATATAAAATGAGTTTTGGTTAATCCAATTTTATATTAAATATTTAATCACTACTGCAAAACTTTTCATTTTGTTTAAATAATTAAAATTGAATCTTACTGAATTCTTGTATCTTTAATTGTATTTTTCTTCAATTCATTAATTGATTTTATATTATTAAATTAAATTATATTCTAATTGTAGTATATAGTTGATATAAATGATATTCTCACTAAGACAATTTTATAAAGTTTCATAAAAGAATTTGTGCTTTTCATTGTATTATGTTATATGGATTTTAAAACTTGGACAATATACTTTGACCTGTCAAATTTTATGATAAAAATATTGCATGAAAATATCTAAAATAGCTTATGACAAATAATATCAAATCCTATTTGGCTACAAGCCATAACATCTCCCTGTATCATAAATATTTTTATTGACAAGGATAGGAGAAATATGTTCAAGTTATTTATTTATATTTTTCCCTAAATGAAAAACAGATTCTTTTTTTTTAATAACATTTTTTACTTATTTTATAAACCATCTTTAAGTTTGATGGGATATTCAATTTGCAAAATGAATTTTTATTCACAAAGAATAAAAACAATTTGAAATAAAAATATTTAAAATAAACTGGAAAAACAACAATCATTACATTGATTACAAGTTTTAATATTTAAATTTATTTAATGAAGCATAAACAAACATGTTTTATACAGTCATATATCATAGAAACACACATCCTTCATTTAAAAAAAGAAAGAAAAAAA
Source organism: Centruroides sculpturatus (assembly GCF_000671375.1). NCBI lineage: Eukaryota > Metazoa > Arthropoda > Arachnida > Scorpiones > Buthidae > Centruroides > Centruroides sculpturatus. The sequence goes on along the minus strand of NW_019384332.1, from coordinate 936,212 downwards.
AATGAAACAATTGCACTTTATAAAATTATTTTAAATGTGTAAAACATAAATTTAAAAGATTACGGTTCAGAAAATAAATTTAACTAGATATTTAAATATTGTTTTTCAAATGTAAGAATATTTTTCAATTCATAAAAGAAATTTTTAATAATCTCACATTTAATAACAACATAACTTTAATCTTTTTGAGTTAATTTATTTTTTTAGTTTGTATAACTGAAGTTGTTTTATTCAGCACAGAAATGATTTTGTAGCTCTTGCTTCAATTTTAGTTATTAAAGAATATTCTAATGAATCCTTCTTTGTTTCTTATATTTTGATTTTGTTTTTTTCTATTAATATTTTATTAATTTATACCATATTAAATTCTTGAACTATTTTGTCTTAAGATTTAAATAAAAAGTTGTCATATTGTATAAATAAATTTTAATTATCTTAAGCTAAGAAAAGAATTTTTTCAAATATTTATTAATGAAAATACATACCAATCCTATTTCCAATAAAAATTTATAGTTATTGATTTAAAATAAAACTTTTAAATTTTATATTTTAATCTAAATAAGTACATTCTGTTATACAGAAAAACTTCGGATTATTTAAAAAATGATTCACTAAAGATATTTCTATAATATTAAAGTCTAAATTCATATTACAATTTATCAAATAATTCAATTTGATGTCATCATTTTATTTATCAGTTTATGACAAACTATTTACAAAATTAATTTGTCATGTTATTAAAATTATGATAAAAACCTTAATTGTTAAAATTTCATTAAATATCAATAAAATACGAATTAATATATGATAAATTACCTTAATATAAAAAAATTGTTTGTATAAAAAAAATATAAAAAAATTACTAGTCTCATTTTTTTGTTCACTAATTTTTCCTTTTCTGTTGGGCATCATGGATTGGGGAGACTGAGTAGTGAGTAGTGAACCCAATATCCAAGCAGGACTAGTCTGGTAAACTGACAAATATCCAATCTAAATTTGAACTTGGGTTTGACTGACATTGCTAAGGTAAATGCCTGTCAGTCATTGGACATCTGACATCCATTATACTACTGATTAACAGAGAATATCTGTCTACTATGATAGACTAAACACTTGATATGCTTATAAAAGTAGTAAATTTATTTAAGAACTAAAAACAATTTTATTAGTTTTTCTCCCATCTAACATTAGTATCCATGTAAAACTTACGTTATAAATTTGCAGATTAAGGTTTCAGTATTTTAGATACAACAAAGATTTTTAGATTTATACTAAAAGAATTATNGATATACATGAAGATCAATTCTGCCAAATATAGATAAAATAAGCATAAATTACCCTAAAATCTTGGCTATAGGCCATGACCTGTATAAGTTTATATTCATAAAATTTATTGCATGTGGCTTATGCACAAAGGGTAACTAATATGTAAAAAAAAACCCAATTACCGTAACTACAGCATAAAAGAAAGAGGCAGTAAAATTCAATAGCTTATCATAAAAAAACTGGAACTTTAACTTACCATAATAAATTTTATAAAAATAAAGCTATGTAATGATGTTTAACTCTAGTACATGGCACAGTGAGATTTGCATAAATAATGATTTCCTGATGCTGTTCCTTTCCTATTGATGTTTACTCTGTTGTATCCTGAAACTTTGGCTGTGGTCTATATATATATATATATTTTTGTGGATAAAACTCTCTCATATATATATCAACATTTCTTTACAACTTTCACTTTCATAGCTTTTACACAAGGCCTGCCTATGGCCAAGGTTTTAGGATATATATATAAGTTNATTTAAAGTATAATACAATTTCTTTTCCAATAAGTATTTAATAAAATTTATTACAAAATCAAACTTCTGATATAACTTTACTGTATAATTACAAAATGTTTTCCGCAATATAGCAAAATAATTATAATGCTGATGATAAGACTTTGGTATCATGAAAACAGATATGCAAAATATCAATTGCTGACAACTTTTGAACTCTGATCTATCTGAAGTGTTTTGACGAAACATCAGACAATAACTAAAGTGAAATTAAAACTAACATGGTGTTCTATGTAAACAAAGTTCAATTTAGGAAGCCAGAATAATATAACAGTTGCTTACTTCATAAATTAATGTTACATAAAATTTGTAAAATTTAAAACAATTCTATATAAAGAAGTAAAATTAAAAATACATATTAAATTACATTCTATAAAATAAGTATATAAATTTTAATTATTATTTTTAAATTTAAAAATAGATGAAGTTAATATAAGGTTAAAATTATTAAAATTTATATTAAAATATATGATTACAACACAAAACATTCAACACTATACTAATATAACAACTAGAATTATCAATATTTTATATCAAATATTATTTTATTAAACAACTGGTGAGAAAATCAAATTAAATAGGGACTATATTTTCAAATTAATTATAAATATGGAATTTGTAGTATTTTTGGTCTATACTAAACTTAATTTGCATAAAACAATATGAAATCTGTATGTATGAATTTCCAAAAGATCAATTTTCACATCTAAAATAATACAAGTTTTTTTCCATAGTAATCATTAATATGTTCTATGATATTCAACTCTGATCATAATGACAAAATTTTAAGTTTATTAATTTATCAGTCATTTTTTCTTCTAACTTATATTTTACAATACAGCTAAAATATTTACTATTTCTAATAGAATGATGTAAATTCATTAATAAACAACAAAATCTAAAATCAGATATTATTTACACTCAACCCAATAATCATTTTTTTGACTACATTTTTCCTAATAACAGTGACTGTTATTCCATCCTTTAAAGAAAATTTAGTAACTTTCATAAATATTAAAAACATTAATGAAATGTTTGTATCCATGCAAGTAATAAATGTCAGAGTATTAAATTCTATTCCGCCATCCCATGGGAACTGAAAGAAAGGTATTAACAACAGAGTATCAAATAATGGAAATGATTAATCTGGGTATTTATTCAAAGTTATCCTATGAAAGGAAACAATGGAAGGAGAATATAATGTGCTCTATTGTTTCAGATTTGTTTAATTTCATTTATAATTAAACTAAAGTATAATTATTTTCAATCTGATCTTTTGTTATGAAGCACTTCTTTAAAATTTATTCAATATAAAATTCTTAATAATAATAATAATTAATAAAATTTCATAATTTACCTGCAAATATTGCAGTACTGTTGTGAGATGGGTCATAGGGACACAGTCCCTCTCCAGAATTTTCTTTTATCTTTTTATAATCTGTCGCCTAAATTAGAAATAATAAATTTAGTTTAAAATGAACATTCATAATATATTTCAACTTAATACAATATATGTTAGTGATGTATAGTGAAATTTCAATGCCATTAAAAAAAACTTTTTTTTTTTTACTTTTGTTGCAGTTCTTGAAGCAATATAAAGGATGTGAATAACCATTCATTTGACTTTCATTAATGTCATTCTTTGCCATTTCAAATTAAATTATGTTACGCAATTATATGCAATCATCATTTCTGAAGGAAGTACAACAATTTTCAATAAAGTCTGATAGTACATTTTTCTGGTAGAAGAACTGAATTTACAATTTTTTTTTTATGTGGTGATATCATTAACTTCTACTATATGTATGACTTCTATATCATATTATTTTGAATATTTGTACAAATTAAAAATTTTTTAAAAATTAGTTTTATTTTTGCAAATATTTTGTCTTTAGAATGAATTTTTTACATTTGTTTGTGGTAAAACTAACCCACAGATACAGAGAATAAAATATATTCAGAATATATTATTTCTGACATTAATTTTAAAATTTTATTTTTTTGTAACAAGATAACTTATAAGATAATATAGAACAAGTAGGATTCAAAATTTTACTAAATAGCAATAAGGATAAGCATTTTATTCACTGAAGAGTAATAAACACAATATATTATTTTTATAATGTTTTATCAAAGTTTTTAATTTATATTTCTATCCACTGTTCGGGATTTCAAAAAAATGTAATACCAAAGATCATCACAAAATTTATATATATAAAAGGTTATATGAAACATTCAAAACATATTATGTTAACACAGTATTAATACATTACTTTAATTATTCATAAAATTCTGTAATGATACTGCAATTTTCTTTAAAAATTTAATCAATCATAAATATCATTAGTTTTAGAATTTTCTAAAATGAATATTATGTATCTTGTCTTTCATTACAAACAAGCTAATGACTTCTAATTTTAATTATTATATGTAAACTTACATATTTATCTATATTTGGCTTTAGACTTTTAATAAATAATGATGTAGATAATAATATAAATTAAATATTGACTCTAACTATAACAATACTGAACTTATGTTTATTCACTTAAAATAAACTCTTATAATTATTAATCAAAAAGTTTCTATTTAAAGTGGAATTTTGGGAAATTTTATGTATTAAACAATGTCAAATGATTAAAATGTTTATTAATTTATATTATATCAGAAGACAATACTTTTACATTATTTTATATACATACATATTTAATATTTTAGAATAAAATATTCAATTTATCACAGTTAAAATATTTGCTAAAATCATGAAATTCATTTTTCAGATATAAAGAGCAATTTTTTGGGGGGGGTTAAAATTCTGATTTTAAAATAAAACTGAAGTAACATAAAAACTTTAATAATTATATTTTTACTTTATTATATTTGCCGTATTATCTTATAATGTATATAAATGTGTGTATATAATATGCAAAAGATATATTAACAAAACTCATCTGATGTCACTATTAACTCTTTTGCTATTAATAAAATCTAAACTCCTTCCTTTATAGAAGTATTTTTCAAAATGATTATCAAATTTTACAGAAAGACTTCTAAAAAGTAAGAAGTTTGAATTTAAAAAACATATTCTTAATTCTAAATTACATCAACAAACCTTATTATTTATTTATTTTGATAAAAGGCCTTTATATATAAGTTTAACTTACTCCTTGCTTGTAATGCCTACATAGTGGCTTGAAGGCATTAGTGCCACACACAAGAATAGTATCCTCTGATATTTTTGCAAGAACACGAATGTAATTTTGGCATTCATCCTGTATCAAAATATAATTATATTATTATAATTCATTTATTTAAAGTTTTCTTGAAATAATGATAAAGAAAAAACTACTCTCCTTATCTGTATAAATGCAATGTAAAAGAAATAATATAATACATACTAACATGTTAATGTAAATTTCTTTCATTGTTAAGAAATATGTTGATTCCATCTGACAAATATCCAAAAGCCAAAGGCAGACTAAAAGTGATATCTTGATTTGTGTAATCACATAGTATGTATTATTTCCCTGCAGCTAATCCATTCTATACTATGCTATTGAGAAAGATACCTTTTAGTGACTTCAATTGCACACCAACATTTATTACTTGTCTGATTGCTGTCATGTTTACAAACCTCTTGCAAACAAACATGAGAGAATTGAAAATGTAATGAAAACTTAATTTAAAATATTTCTCGAAGAAATGAAATAAAATCCAATTGCAACTGTTACTAAATTAGTTAAGTTCACACAAATCTTTACAAGTTTTTAGTTTCAATAATAGTAGATTAAATAAAAACACAAATTTGAAAAATTATTTTAAGTAAACTAATTCTAAAAAACTTTTAAAAGGATTATGAATCAATTAGTTAAAATACACATTAAAAATATCTTAGATGCCCTTATTTATACACATAACTATTTAAAGAATTGTGTACAGGATAAAAAATAATAATGCAAAATAAAAAATGTAAGTTGAATAGAAATTAATAAATTGTTAAATTCAAGTTTCAAAAATAAATTTATATTTAATTTTTTTTTCTGTTAGTAAAATTGCTACCAATTTTATCAAAATTCATATTATATGATCATTGTTAATATAGTCAAAAACCAAAAAGATGAAAATATCAACAAATGTTTTTGTATACAGAAACACAAATAACTATCATGAATGATATATCTAACTGTATTACAAATATCCATATAGTTTATTTTTCATTAAATATTTTATTAAATATGCTACATTATTTAAATTTAAAAAAATTAGACAGTTACACACATTTCATATGAAAAATTTTTTATGGCTACACGAACAGTTATCACTTATCTATACTTTTATGGTGTTAAAATATACAGTAAATAACTTGTTTGCATCTTGATTATGTAGATACAAATCTCATGTCATAATTAATCAACTCTTACTTTTGCCTTTTGCACCTTTTGGAATTTAAAATTTTTCATGTTTTACATTGCAAAATAGTATAAATTAACACCTGCTTCAAAATTCGAAAATTAAATTATTATGAGTGGAAAAATAAAAAGATTTCAGGGAATAAGAAAAGACTGAAATGAAATATTGCAATTTAGACAATGTGTTCATATTAAAGATCTAAACTAACACAAGAAAATATATAAGAAAGGCTGAGCTGTTAAGAAAAAACAACTAACGGAAATGTTAAAACATGGAGACGAAAGATAAACCAGAAAGAGGATGGAGAGATGTGGCTAACGACTTGTCACGTGTATGCTTGTGTATATAAATAGTAGGACAAGCAAACTGGGGGAGATAAGGCACGGAGGAGAAACGCAAAGCAGGGTAACTCTGATAAGACACGGATTCAAGTATGGACGTGCAAAGCACAAAAAAATGATGATAATAAACACGAAAACAGGGAAGGAGAAAAAGATGACTATGATAAATAGCAAACATTTCAGCAAATACTCCCATTTACATGTTGAGTACAATGCAAATGCAAACAATGGTGCAATTGTCTTGAATTTCGCTTCACTGTTTCCAATCAGTGGAGCATAAAGGTGTTATTAGAAATCAGGTGTAGGCATGCTTACTACCACTGTACTTTGCTCTAAATAGATCAACCGATGCATAAAATGGAAGATCTATTTACAGTTCGTTAGTTTATAAACACGTAAATCCTATAGAATTATAACAACACAACAATTCATGATATATTCTAATATGTTATAAATGAGGAAAAGGAAAAATCTGAAGTTAAATTTATACATCCTAAGTGGAAATTCTTATTGGTATTGACAAGTCTACCACAAAATTTTATTTTAAAAATTAATGTAAGGTAAAGCCACGATAACATATTTTCTATCAATTGTATAAAATTTGTGATGGAATATAATAACAGAAATAAAAATGCATAAAGGATTTATTTAAAATTAACGTTCATTTAATATCATACCTACCTCTGATTTTCCTTTAACTTTACACATATTAATGTCATTTTCACCCGCATACCATTCCAATCTCTAAAAGAAAAAGCAAACAGGAAAAAAAGAATTAAACTTCAAATAAAAAATTTCTAATATCAATATACAAAGAAAACAGTCATTACATCAATGTGCAAGAATTTGTCACCAAAAACACTTTCATTTGCACTTCTTTTTTGTGTATATATAATGCAGATGTCTCTTTTAGTCCATCAACATTCTTGTGATGAACAGAAGAAGCATAATCCCATGACAGACTACATAAAGCATCGGTTTAAATGTTATACACATTCAGCATTGTTCCTATCTCTATTGATGGATGCAATCATAATAATCTGCTTAACTGTGATTTAGAGGAACAAAGACGAAAAGAAGAAATAGGAGAATAGCAAAGTGAGATGTAAGGACTGAAAAAAGTGTAAGTAAACAGGAGTGTAAAGGAAGAAAATTGAGGTATGGGAGAAAAAAAGGACTGGATAAAAAATAGGGAGTGAAGAGAGAAAAAAATCAATGAGGCATGTAAGAAAAATTAAATGAAATTAAATATACATACAAAAAAAGTATTATTTTAATGGATCAAATAGTAAAGTTCTCTAAAACATATGCTCAAGAATAGAATGTAATTATATTATAGCCGGAACATATATAAAAGATATAATAGAGATTATCTGACAATCAATGAATTTGTAAAGGGTGTACAAAATACAAAGGAAGGTTATCTGTTTAATCTAATTAATTCAGAGGGAAACTTAAGATCCGTTGTTCACACGCTTCTCTTAAGTCATCTTGCTTTACAAATAATTCAAGAATTACAAGACGGATAAACTCTTAAAATTCTAGCTTGTGTGTAATTTTCAAAAAAAAAAAAAAAATAAATGTATTATCCTATTGATCAAATGGAGCTTGATTGATAACGCTACGATTGCAAGAGCCGCCAACGTCCTGATATATAGTAACTGGATCCGTTGCACGGCAACTCTAGGTGCAAACCACGCAACTGGAGGGTGGACAGTCGTCCAATGCACTCGGAGGGGCTTGTTTACGTTCTTCAGACGCTTGACCTAAATGTTTTCCTGGAGTAAAATGGAAAAATATTGCGTAATTCTTGGTTTTCGGAAAATATTACTGTAATATTTTTGTTTCGAGTTTCAGTTTTCAGTGCTTTGTAGCAAGATGTACACGCTCCGTACGGGTTTTAATATGACGTTGCACAATGAAGTACGCGGTTTAAAATTGCTGCAATTTTCAATTCTTATCGCTCAAGGCTTAAATACCGATGCTAATTAACCAATAAATGTTTTCGTATACTACAACATTACTTTCGTCGATATGCAATAAGTATTCAGCTGTGTAAATTGAACTTATCGCAGCTACTTGAACAATTTGGCACATTAAATTTATGCCTAAACCGTGACGCCAACTTTAAAAAATATCTTGTTAATTAAGGTTATTCACCGTTGTATAGATATGCGAAGGCGTTGTAAAACTCTCGATAGCTCAGAAAGCCACCGTCTGCAAAGAGAAGCGGAGGAGAAAAAAAAAGTAGAATAAAAAGGAAGAAAAAAAAAAAATAGGAGAAATCCCCGGCAGCGCGGCGACCCTCTATCTGCAGAAGGAGAGAAAAGCAAGCAATAAATCAGTCGCTTCTGTACTCTCTCCATTGTGCCCGTGGCTGATGAGGTGCTGTGTATTCATGGGGTATAGACGACAGTACAAGAAAGGGACTGCAGCGCAAAACTAACGATGATTGCCAGTTTAATTTTGCTAGCTGCGATAAGAGAGGGTTTTAGTCTCGCTTGGTAGTAAAGGGTTAGAGGGGGAAAAGTCGTTTTACCGTATCGGACGTCGCTTAATCGTGTCTGGTTATCGCTGGCGACATCATTCAATCTCGACCCCTCCTCTCTATTCACCCCTCTTCTATTCGCAACCCAAGCACAAGAATTGCGTAAAGGCGCAACTTTATCTTAAAACTGATGGATAAAGCCACTTGTATTGTTACGATAAAACGAGATAAGTGATAGGAACAAACACGGAAAAAAAGAATTTACAACAGCTGCTTACCTTTTTCTCCTGTAATGTTCCGATGCTAATGTTGTAAACGATATTCCTAACGGAAAAATAAATAATAAAAAAACTTTTGTTAATAAAACATCCCTTAAAATATTCTCCAATGCTGTTATTTANTTATTTAAAGTATAATACAATTTCTTTTCCAATAAGTATTTAATAAAATTTATTACAAAATCAAACTTCTGATATAACTTTACTGTATAATTACAAAATGTTTTCCGCAATATAGCAAAATAATTATAATGCTGATGATAAGACTTTGGTATCATGAAAACAGATATGCAAAATATCAATTGCTGACAACTTTTGAACTCTGATCTATCTGAAGTGTTTTGACGAAACATCAGACAATAACTAAAGTGAAATTAAAACTAACATGGTGTTCTATGTAAACAAAGTTCAATTTAGGAAGCCAGAATAATATAACAGTTGCTTACTTCATAAATTAATGTTACATAAAATTTGTAAAATAAATATATTCATATGCAGTGATTCACATGTATAAGAAGCCAACTTATATTTACAGAACTCTGGACTTTGTTTATTTTAAGTATATCATTTGTTGATTGTTTTAAATTTTAAATTATGCATGTGCATGAGTAAATTTCAAATATTAATTTTTTTATTCATAAATATTACATTTATAATATAAAATTGCTTTTATTCTGTAAAATGTATAAATCATTATTGCATTTTAGAAAATTTATATTAACCACAATATAATGGTTCAGATTGTAAATCACTGTATATATAAATATTATTTCAATACATTTATTACTATTTATATTTCTATTTAAATGACTTATACAAGGAAATCATTATTAACAACACAATCTCATAACTTGAGAGAAAAATTCAATTGATGATAATTTGCAGTTTGATGATTCAAAGTATAAAACTTTGATGATACCAACTTCTTCAGCTTTTATTGCAGTAAACAATATTTTTTCTATAAATGGCATGAATTGTAAAACTTTGATACTAATTTTACTAGAACATTAATATAATGTATTTAAAATTTTGAAGAACATTAATAATTCAAAATAAAGTTAAAAATAAATTTGTAAACTCCCTCGGCAACAGATTAGGTGTTGATTATTTTGATTATTAATTTGCCGAGTACGTTTTCTGTTCAATAAATTTGTAACTTATCATATAAAAAATATTTTCTGAGAGATAATCAAAATCCTGAAATTCATTAGCTGTCATTTAAATACAGTATTCAAAAATAATTATGTAAATATTAATTACTTTGAGATCTGCAACCCTCCTTTAGACAGTTGGCATCCCTGAAAACTGCATTTATCATAAGTTTTATTATAAAAAATATAAAAAAATCTTGAAACATAATTAACAAGTGTTAGAAATCATAGAACAAACATCTTAAAAAGTGAATTATTGCAAAAGTTACAGTGCAGTGCAAGTGACAAACCAGTGCACAACCAGAATATGCAGGCAATGCAGATCTATATATAAATATATATATATATATATGTAAACACACTTCTAAATTTATAAGTAACAACAATACAGTAATAATATTTATTTACAGAATAAAAGATTTCTTGTCAATAAATTCTATTAAAAAAAATAATAAAATAAGTTTCTTTAATAATTATAATTTTTGCCTTTTTTAAGTGCTAAGCATAATTAAATGCTAAATGTGTACATATATAAAATTTAAAATGTTTCTCTTTTTAAAATTTATTTACAATAATATAAATTATTACAAAAAGTTCAGTTTTATGTATCTTATTTTAATAATATTGATTAACAATAGTTTTATTATTACCTTTCCACAATTAATATATTCAACAGCTGTTTCTCTGAAGAAAAAATACACAAATTCTCCGTGATGGAGTGATCGAACAAAGTTTGGAGCTGTAAGAAAAAGAAAAACCTTTTCATATATGCATTAATTAAATTTATATTTAAGATGGTAAACAAAGTTATAAATTTCTTTTAATTTTATATAATGTTACAAAATAATGCATTACTGTAACTTTAATCTCTAATTTTTAAGAAACTGCTGACAAAGACTCTAAAATATTGTGTGAAAGGTTAAAGTGAAATTACTATTTTTATTGCATAACAATAAAGTTAATATAACAACAAGAAAAACTTTTGACTAGATTAAGACACAAAATTATTTTAATTTTAAAAATAGCAACAAACTATAATCTTTCCCAGAATAAGAATGGTATCTATATTCGTTAGTATACATATGGAAAGGTAAATAGTTCCATGTTCATTACAAAATAGAATAAATCTTGTGAAAATGCTAGAAATTTCAAATAGAACTAGTAAAAGTACAAAGAACTACTAAAAAGTCACATGATGTCATGTGATGTGACATTTGGATTCAGAATGAAAACATATAATCTTCATTGTTTAGCTGAGGTAGCATAGTGATCCAGCAAATTAGTATTTCATAGAATAAAAATGAAATTATGCTCAAATTTTTTGTAAACAATATCTATCCAATATTACATTTGTGATTTAAATAAAATAAGGATGCATTTATAAATTTATATATACAAGGTCTGTTCAAAAAGTATCGGACCTTTGGTCGACAAAAATAAATTTATTGACTTTGAGGAACAAAACCCTAATCCCCTTCAAAGTAGTCTCCTTGGTAATGTATACACTTCTCCCAGCGTTTCTGCCATTGCTGGAAACACTGCTGGAACGCATCTTTTGGAATGGTTATCAGCCGGTCCGTCGCATTTCGCACGATGTCTTCTCTCGACTAAATTTGGGTTCCTTTTAGCGGCATTTTCAGCTTGAGAAATAGCCAAAGGTCACACGGAGCCATGTGGAGAGA
>NW_019384332.1:884878-920457 GCF_000671375.1 Centruroides sculpturatus | reverse complement strand
GAATTTAAAATTTTTCATGTTTTACATTGCAAAATAGTATAAATTAACACCTTCTTCAAAATTCAAAAATTAAATTATTATGAGTGGAATAATAAAAAGATTTCAGGGAATAAGAAAAGACTGAAATGAAATATTGCAATTTAGACAATGTGTTCATATTAAAGATCTAAACTAACACAAGAAAATATATAAGAAAGGCTGAGCTGTTAAGAAAAAACAACTAACGGAAATGTTAAAACATGGAGACGAAAGATAAACCAGAAAGAGGATGGAGAGATGTGGCTAACGACTTGTCACGTGTATGCTTGTGTATATAAATAGTAGGACAAGCAAACTGGGGGAGATAAGGCACGGAGGAGAAACGCAAAGCAGGGTAACTCTGATAAGACACGGATTCAAGTATGGACGTGCAAAGCACAAAAAAATGATGATAATAAACACGAAAACAGGGAAGGAGAAAAAGATGACTATGATAAATAGCAAACATTTCAGCAAATACTCCCATTTACATGTTGAGTACAATGCAAATGCAAACAATGGTGCAATTGTCTTGAATTTCGCTTCACTGTTTCCAATCAGTGGAGCATAAAGGTGTTATTAGAAATCAGGTGTAGGCATGCTTACTACCACTGTACTTTGCTCTAAATAGATCAACCGATGCATAAAATGGAAGATCTATTTACAGTTCGTTAGTTTATAAACACGTAAATCCTATAGAATTATAACAACACAACAATTCATGATATATTCTAATATGTTATAAATGAGGAAAAGGAAAAATCTGAAGTTAAATTTATACATCCTAAGTGGAAATTCTTATTGGTATTGACAAGTCTACCACAAAATTTTATTTTAAAAATTAATGTAAGGTAAAGCCACGATAACATATTTTCTATCAATTGTATAAAATTTGTGATGGAATATAATAACAGAAATAAAAATGCATAAAGGATTTATTTAAAATTAACGTTCATTTAATATCATACCTACCTCTGATTTTCCTTTAACTTTACACATATTAATGTCATTTTCACCCGCATACCATTCCAATCTCTAAAAGAAAAAGCAAACAGGAAAAAAAGAATTAAACTTCAAATAAAAAATTTCTAATATCAATATACAAAGAAAACAGTCATTACATCAATGTGCAAGAATTTGTCACCAAAAACACTTTCATTTGCACTTCTTTTTTGTGTATATATAATGCAGATGTCTCTTTTAGTCCATCAACATTCTTGTGATGAACAGAAGAAGCATAATCCCATGACAGACTACATAAAGCATCGGTTTAAATGTTATACACATTCAGCATTGTTCCTATCTCTATTGATGGATGCAATCATAATAATCTGCTTAACTGTGATTTAGAGGAACAAAGACGAAAAGAAGAAATAGGAGAATAGCAAAGTGAGATGTAAGGACTGAAAAAAGTGTAAGTAAACAGGAGTGTAAAGGAAGAAAATTGAGGTATGGGAGAAAAAAAGGACTGGATAAAAAATAGGGAGTGAAGAGAGAAAAAAATCAATGAGGCATGTAAGAAAAATTAAATGAAATTAAATATACATACAAAAAAAGTATTATTTTAATGGATCAAATAGTAAAGTTCTCTAAAACATATGCTCAAGAATAGAATGTAATTATATTATAGCCGGAACATATATAAAAGATATAATAGAGATTATCTGACAATCAATGAATTTGTAAAGGGTGTACAAAATACAAAGGAAGGTTATCTGTTTAATCTAATTAATTCAGAGGGAAACTTAAGATCCGTTGTTCACACGCTTCTCTTAAGTCATCTTGCTTTACAAATAATTCAAGAATTACAAGACGGATAAACTCTTAAAATTCTAGCTTGTGTGTAATTTTAAAAAAAAAAAAAAAAATAAATGTATTATCCTATTGATCAAATGGAGCTTGATTGATAACGCTACGATTGCAAGAGCCGCCAACGTCCTGATATATAGTAACTGGATCCGTTGCACGGCAACTCTAGGTGCAAACCACGCAACTGGAGGGTGGACAGTCGTCCAATGCACTCGGAGGGGCTTGTTTACGTTCTTCAGACGCTTGACCTAAATGTTTTCCTGGAGTAAAATGGAAAAATATTGCGTAATTCTTGGTTTTCGGAAAATATTACTGTAATATTTTTGTTTCGAGTTTCAGTTTTCAGTGCTTTGTAGCAAGATGTACACGCTCCGTACGGGTTTTAATATGACGTTGCACAATGAAGTACGCGGTTTAAAATTGCTGCAATTTTCAATTCTTATCGCTCAAGGCTTAAATACCGATGCTAATTAACCAATAAATGTTTTCGTATACTACAACATTACTTTCGTCGATATGCAATAAGTATTCAGCTGTGTAAATTGAACTTATCGCAGCTACTTGAACAATTTGGCACATTAAATTTATGCCTAAACCGTGACGCCAACTTTAAAAAATATCTTGTTAATTAAGGTTATTCACCGTTGTATAGATATGCGAAGGCGTTGTAAAACTCTCGATAGCTCAGAAAGCCACCGTCTGCAAAGAGAAGCGGGAGAAAAAAAAAGTAGAATAAAAAGGAAGGAAAAAAAATAGGAGAAATCCCCGGCAGCGCGGCGACCCTCTATCTGCAGAAGGAGAGAAAAGCAAGCAATAAATCAGTCGCTTCTGTACTCTCTCCATTGTGCCCGTGGCTGATGAGGTGCTGTGTATTCATGGGGTATAGACGACAGTACAAGAAAGGGACTGCAGCGCAAAACTAACGATGATTGCCAGTTTAATTTTGCTAGCTGCGATAAGAGAGGGTTTTAGTCTCGCTTGGTAGTAAAGGGTTAGAGGGGGAAAAGTCGTTTTACCGTATCGGACGTCGCTTAATCGTGTCTGGTTATCGCTGGCGACATCATTCAATCTCGACCCCTCCTCTCTATTCCCCCCTCTTCTATTCGCAACCCAAGCACAAGAATTGCGTAAAGGCGCAACTTTATCTTAAAACTGATGGATAAAGCCACTAGTATTGTTACGATAAAACGAGATAAGTGATAGGAACAAACACGGAAAAAAAGAATTTACAACAGCTGCTTACCTTTTTCTCCTGTAATGTTCCGATGCTAATGTTGTAAACGATATTCCTAACGGAAAAATAAATAAAAAAAATCTTTTGTTAATAAAACATCCCTTAAAATATTCTCCAATGCTGTTATTTATTTATTATTTTTTTTTTAATTTTGTTACAAACACACAGAAAAGATAAGATTATTTTTTGGTTAGACAAAAAGTAATGAAAATAAAACGAATGGTTTCCATCGTAAATAGTATAAGTCAAAATAAACAAAATATTGCCTAGAAAGCAGAACGTTCCTAAACCATAAAACCCGGTTGAGATGCCCAGAAATAGATTTTTTGAAAGTCAAATGTTGATCGACTCCCGATTGCAGTTGATTTATCTTTAAAAGTGTAAAGGAAAAAAAAGTAAAATAAAATAATATCATAAATGCAAAAGATGGATGATACACGTACAGATAGAAATGTTTAAGAGCCTACATATAAAGTTATTCTGGCATTTTTACGTGAGAGCGACGTTAGAAAAAAAGCTAAATTTCCCTACCATATGCTAAATTTTACACGTTTTAACTCTAGAATGTATTCACGCATAGAAAAAAGAAGGGGAGGGAAAGAACTAGATAGAGTTAAAAGAGTAAAAAACAAAAAAAAACGTGTACATCCATCCCTACAGAAACCATACGAGGAACAGAAACCTGAATAAAACAATTCGTTTTATCTCCAACCAGCATAAAATTCTAAGAAAAAAAATTAACTGACTGGTAGTTAAATTGGATAACATTGTAGTGTTTTGGTGTACTTCTACTTACCTGGCACCGATTAATACGTGATCCCCATCTTGTTCTAGTAATTTGAAATGATCCACGTGAGTTTGATTACCGACGAATTTCATTACACTGTCTTCTGCTGCAAAGGTTATATAAATATTTATGTACTAGAGTTTAATTATAAATAAACAGATTTCTAGAGCACTAGCAAAGTTTTGAGTCATACGATAATTATTTTAACTGCTAAAGATAAGAAGGGAATGCCGAACTTGTAACAACTGTAATCAGTACAAAATGCAAGGCAGAGTACAGTGCCTCCCATACCTCCTGCAGTTAAACAACAAGGAAAAAGCTCCTGCATTTACCTTCATATATCAATGAAAAGTTTGCAACTGACAAACCATCCTCCCGACTTTCCAATAGAGCCTTGAGTAATCGGGATCTCATAGGTGGTTAGGTGCTCCCCAGTGTTACAGGGAATACAGGAATTAGAGGGTGTAACGCGATTAAACAGGACCAGGGTTGGTCATTTTGCAAATTTCGACTGTACCCAGGAGTAGCAACTTCAATTGTAAAGGATTTGTATAGAGAACTTAACCATTATAATGCAAATAAGAGTTAATTTTGAGGTTGCAAACCCTCTTCTGGGCATCAGATTTGTTAAAATATTCCAATAGAACATGATACAATTATAATTTAAAGTTAAAAAGATGAGATTACAATTTTAGTTTCCTATTATGCAAAAAAAAATCTTTCTAAATTGTACATTCAATACTTTCGAATTAAAATAAATACGTTAGAGTATTTCAAATCCATCGATTCCTACAGAAACTAAGAAGGATCGTTCTTCATTAAAAAAAAAAAAAAAAAAAAACTATTTTCTCTCCAATTCTCTATATTAAATACCGAAAGATGTCGATAATTTACTAAGAAACACTCGATATCCACTCGATAAAAGCCCATCTTCGATTACCTTCCGTAACAAGTGATTAAATAGAAGAAAGTGGGCAATAGGAGTAAGAGTGATATCATTGATATAAAAACCGGCTCCCCTTTAACGCGGAAACGGGATGTGAAGAGTGGGAGAGACAAAAAAACATCATCCGACCTCGAGCAAGACCAATAATTAACCAAAGATAGCGAAAAAGGTGAACAACCCAAGTGCATCTGTCCCTAGGGTACATACAGGAGATAAGGAAACGCATTAAGACCCAGCCAAGCACCCCAAGGGATTTGAAGTGGTTAAATATTTCTGAACTTAGTTTAGACGGTCCAGAGAATGAGAGGTAGACACAGTGCGGTTCGATATCCGATGAGGAGTGATTCACAATAATTACTTTACACAGTTTTAGGTCGAAAGGGTATAATGTACGGTCCGTGTCGAATTAAGCCAAGTGTACTTTTGCGGTGGATAAGTTAAGTGGTTTTTGCTTTTACGTTCGCTTTAAAATTTTCTTCTCTAAAGTAAAGTCTGCTGGCACGTGTTGGCCTAATTTTTAGTGATCGTTTTTAGATATAAACTAACGATTCTTGGTATTTGCAGCGAGCTTCACACTCGATCCCGGCTCTAACAAACTTCACCCTCTCCCAACTCAATTTCATCAACAACCTTCTAAATCTATCTGGAACGAAATAAATTTAATTACGAAACTTCGATAAAGGACCCTCTTCGATTAAGAAGACCCAAGATTATTTTTTATTCCTGTTTTTTTTTTACTCTGGAATTAATTTCATCCAAACTATTTTAAGAAGTTTAGTTCGGATGTTTATTAAATTTTTTTTTTTTAATTATAAAAGATAATTTTAAATTAAATACTTAGAATTAAACGAGGAGTTAAAAGATAAAGTTAAATATAATTACAGAAAAAACGTTAAGAAGATCAAAATCGAGAAAAGAAAATGAGGAATAAATCCTAGATATAGAAGAGTTAAGAAGTTACATACAGAATAAAAAAAAGAGTAAAGAAATTAAATCTAGACGAAGAGTAAAAATTTGATAGAGAGAGAGAGAGAGAGAGAGAATCGAACTTAAATAAAGAATTAAATTTAGGTAAGGTTACATTTCTAGTTAAAAACTTAACTAAAGGAAGAGATAGATTTATGCAAAATATAAGCAACGAACACGTTTGAATGGAAAGAAAGGCAAAAAAAAATTAATTCAACGAAAGAGAAGATTAAAAAACAAATCTTGAAATGAAATCAAACTCAAATAAAGAAATAAAATTTAGATAGAAGTTAAATTTCTAGTTAAAATCAAACTACAAAAAAAACCGTAACTAAATCTAATTTAAATAAGAATGTATTTAAAAAAAAATAAATTCAATGTATATAAATTATATCTAACTAATAAATAAATTAAATTAAAAGTTTATAAAGTATTAAAAAAACCAAAAAGATAATTTAATCGATAAATTAATCAAAAATAAATAAGAGAAAATGAAACCAATATGGAATAAAAATTTAATTCTTATTGCAAAAAGGAAAAAAAAACAGGAGAGAAGTCAATTGTAAAAACTGTTTAAAAAGGAAATCGAAAATAAATACAGGAAATTGGTGCTAACTAATTCTATTTTTAAAAATGGAAGCTACGACAATGACAATCTTCTGGTAACACCAATCTATTAAAGACACTTCCCTGGACATTTTACGTCACATACTTCAATTAATAAAGGAAAGATCAAAGGCCGGCAATTAACCGAGTTATTAGTCTAATAGGTTCGTCGTTCTATCCACCTGTTGTACATTCATTACCCACAATAAGAAAAATCTCGTAATTAATACATTCTCAGTTATAATAATTACTCCGGGCAATAGCTCTAAAATTACGATACACTTCATATAATTCACCTTATTATAAAAATAGCCGGAATGGATTTTTTTTCTTCTTTACTTCGCTTCTGTTATACAGAATTTTGTATCGTAAACGAGATATCATCGGCCCTCGTGGCCACAAAGTTGAAGTTTTGTGAAGTGATTAGGGGGAAGTAAAGACCGGGTTCGAGTCCAGCTCCGGGCTTTAACCCGTCCGTTTCATTTGTCTTGTCAATATGGACGCTTAAACAACGAAACGAAACTACAAAAAAAATAATAATAATAGTGTATAAAACTTTTATAAACTGATAAAGTTTTGAACTAAGTTTTTCCCCCTCTCTCCCAACTCTTTCCTTCGGGACTTGCTTTGTCCATGCTGTTTATAATAATTTTTATATATTTTTTTAAATTTTTTTTTAGAAAAACTTACAAACTAAATTTATAAATCTTTTTATAGTAAAGAATAGTTTGTATAAGTATAATATTTTACACAAAAATTAAACTAAGTACCGTTACTTTACGCTTATAAAAAATAGCGCTCTCGAGGGTAAAAACAAAAAACGTTGATATTTCCATTCTTTGTTTTTTTGGAAAAGAGAAAAAAAAAAGTTAATTCCCTTTTGCCTTTTTGGAAAATAAAAATAAATGTATCAGATAAAGGTAAAAGGAAACCTAAATAGCCTTAACCATATAATTCGTGTGTGTTATTCAATTTGTGGGTTTATGATTTCAGTCGATATGAATGACCATACATCAAAATAGGTTAAGATTAATGGTAACAAAGAGGGAAGAGGGAATACTCGGTTCCACACGCTCCCAAATCACGAGGAGAGCATCTCTTGGGAAGGAATTCACGTAAGATAAGTCTAGTACTCGTGGGTAAAGATTTTCAGGGGATTTTTTCTGGTTTGGATACAACTGAAATCCCATTAGAGGTTTTCGGAGATCACATCTAAGGATATTTTATGTAGTTTTACTTTTCGATTCCGAGATGAGATAGAATCCATAAGTCACTATTAATAATAATACAAAAAAAAGACCTGGAAAAGACGTTTCGGATGCTGAATTTTGTATATTAAAACTTTGAAAATCATTATTATTTGTAGATAACAAATAACTGAAACAAAGTTGGTAACTATAAAATATAAGTATTGATCCAAATGTTAACTATTAAGGGAAATTTCTGGCTATTAAAATACAATTTTCGTCTATCTTCTCATTTATCGTTATCTTTAATCGATAATTATTAACAATATCGACGTTTCAATCTTCTAATTTATTTTTCAATGAATCGTTTCGGCAGAGGCGAGATAGATTCTGGTCAGTTAGTAGTTATTTATTGTTTGATCGACTCATCTACCGCGATTAACATAAACCCTGCAGGGCCTTTAAAAGCCCTTTCGATCGACACGAACAAACAGATGATTTTTAAAACGTCTCTTCCTACTTTTAGAATGAATTAATATAGTAAAGTAGACCAAGATCCTTCGCTCCACTTCTCCATCCTTCATCAAAGAGACCGATCCAAATGAATGCTGTCCATTCACATTGTATAATTTTCGCATTAAACCATACTTTTAACCACATGAATCAACAAAATTACAACCGGATTTCGTCGGTTGGAGGCTTTTTTCTTTATTGATTTCTGGAAAATTTTACGCCTCCAATCACTGACCTTCATCACAATCATTGCTTCACATTAAAAACTCATCACGGCGATGAACTGGAGTGATTGATTGACTTACTTCCTTGCATCTAACAGTAAAATCGTGGATTAAACTAGTGAAAAAATTTGAACGAGGACGGCCTGCGGGCAAAATGAGTACAAAAAGAGGGCGGGAGGATGTCCAGAATTGGGACTTTGGTGCTATTAATAAAATGAAGGATCCATATGCAGTTAAACCAGTTATAAAACAAACGAAGAACATTTATTGAGTCCCGGAGAACAAACTTAACGTCTAGCTAAACCCCCGAGGGTCGACGGCAACCTAAAATATACAAAAATCTACACGGTATCGATCCTTTTCGTCTTCCTGCCTTTTGAGAATAATTAATAATGAGATTTCGAGAAGGAAATTGCGCATTTCCTCTGTTTTATCCGAGAAAGCGGGATGTTATGTCCTTTGTAGATACTGGATTTCCTTCAGAAGAAATGAAATTCTTACTTTTGGATGAAGAAATATAGTCCCTTAAGAATGACTTTAAAAGGAAGAACGATAAATACTGGTAAAACCAAATGGAAAGTAGAGAAGTGATCCTAAAATGGAAACCGTTTCTCCGATAAGAGAAAGTAATCCGAACCTTTAAAAGTCACAAAATTCTCGACCTCTTCCTTACTAAGAGTATCAAACGATCGTACGAATAACATCACCAGAAGCAAGAGGAAAAGAAAGGGGATCATATTTTGCAACGACTAAAATACCACTGGGATTAGAACATTAAAACATTTTTGTTGATTTATTTATTTACTTTATTTATTTCTTTTTGATAAGTTTAAAATGTCATTTTTCGAATTTCTCTCGAGTTCCTGTTTTCTGGTATGATCACTTTTTTATGTCATTTATTTTGTTGGAGATTTCGTTTCGCTCAATTTACCTTCAAAGAAAGACATTTCTACTTATGTTTGTTTCTTGAAAAAAAAGAATTTTTTTCCTTGCTCTTTTTTCGAGTTATGTCAAAGCTTGTGCATTCTTGAGAACATTATATTTTTGCGCGGCTCGCTCCAATTCCTACGCTTTATTTTTTTTGCTCCAGTAACTTGCACCGTTCTTTGTACAATCGTCACCTCTCGTACCGACCCAACATCACTTTTCGCTCTTCCCCCGTGCTCCTAAATGTCAATTCTGTACTTTATTTGCTTCCCCGAATGTCACTTTTGCACTTTGTGCTCCCAAGAACTACTCCTCCTCCTCAAGGCTAGGGCGACGCTTCGAGAAGCTAGTATCGATTGCAACACGCGCGTTCCTCTTGTAGGAGTTGAAGATCGATTGGGGATTTGGGGGCCACAGCCAAAATAACACCAGGGCAAGAGAATTCCAGTCGTTAGAGGCACAGTATAATGCTCTAAGCGTTAAAAGAACCCCAGTCTCGTAACTCGTTAGAGTTCGACTCGTCAGTCGGGGAACGAATAACCTGCCGATTCCGTGCATGTCGACAATTTGTCTCCTTGGGCGGCAATTTGCGAACGATCGGTCAAAACATACGCTGGCAGCACACACAACCCGAAGGGGTCACTAGCCGTTAACGTGTCTTCACTAGATCGTATAATACGTTAAAAATCTATCCACTGCTTCAAACCTCGTGCATCAGTTGATGTATTCAATAAAAACAACGAATATACATACACTTCAAGAATGAAAAACACCTTAAAAGATTATTCTGAATAATAAAATGGCTATAGAAAAGCAGCAGAAGGTACTGCATGCCCCCTAGACTAAAAGAATAGGAGGAAAGGTTAAACGACACGGAAAGTTGAAGGTGGATACGTATCACAACGTTCTATTCAACCGTTGTCAGTGAGGATAACGAGCACCACCTGGAAAGATCAAGAAAAGAAGGAAATAAGAGTTAGGTGGAGGATAAATACAAGAAAAAAAAACCTAATTTCTTCCGTTTGTTTAAGCTTCCACAGCCTTTCTAATTGGGAGTTTTGCGTCGCAGCGAGATCCTTCTTCTTTTATGCGCTTTGGCTACAGACCAAGAGTCCAGATGTCCAGAGAAAGGGAGAATTGATCTATCCTGGTAAGGGAGAGGCAAACGATCGCTTAGTTGTGGCAGGAGAAAGCGGCAGATGGCCGACACTGTTATAAAAGATCGTGAGCGGATGGGAAGCACACTAATTGTGGGCGTTGTTGACAACAGAAAGGAAGTAAAGAATTCTACTTAAGATACCCAGAAAGAGGCGTATCTACTATTTTCCGATAGAAAGCGACTCGATGTACTTTTCTTAAGATTAAAATCTTCATCTACCATCTTGAAAAAACACAGGGGAAAAAATAGAAATTCTGATAATTAAAAGGTGAAAGAGTACATACAAACCGGTTGTGAATGACATTTTTAAAGGACTCGTTCTACGTAATAAAGCTGTAGGAGAATAGTGACGATAGTTTAGTCGCATTTTTTTTTTAATTATTATTTTTATCATCAACCTAATTGACTAATTATCTAAAATCTTTATGAACTGTTGAACTTTTAAACTCGACACCTCGCTAAATCGTGTCACAAGAGTTGCATTTTCAAAATCGCTTCTAAGAAAAAATATTGCAAAATTTTAGAACTTCTTTATTACTAGCAAACAACAAAGTACTGTGGGATGAGAAGAGTGTAGTGTACGATTACAAGTGTGTTGCCAGCTATACCGTAAACAAATGTTCCTCCTTGAACGATTCATTGTTGAGGTTTACAATCGGGAATGTGTGGCGTGCTGCCACAACCACGCCGGAAACGCAACTCATAAGGGAAGGGACATGACAGGAAACCACGTGATCCTATCGCCGCCGGAAGTACTACGGACGAAGGATATAGACTAAGTCCATCCGGGACCGGTCACGCCAGGGAGCAGGTGAATAGGACGAAATGACGCACGTGGCCCGGCCAGGTGATGGGTGAGTCACCTCGACAGTGACTCTTCTCCCAAACCGCAACCAGATAGCCCACCCGCTTTCGGACGAAGTGGCGTCGACAACGTCGAGTAAATTTAGAATATTCTCCCGGGAGCGAATTAATCATTGGCCTGGTTTAATAAATTGATAAACAATCACGTGACCGAATGGTTTATGTCTTTTAGGTGAAGTGTTGGTTTTCTACCATTAGTCATTACCTAGGTTGGGAAAGAAAGAATAAAAAAAAGTAAAAAGGCTCCTGGTTGAAAACACTCACCTTCCTTACCTTTCCCCATTATTTTCGGATGAATCACGAGAGTATGTCATGTTACACCGGAAATATTACACTAAAACTTACAGAAAGACAAACACGCTCCTCTAATGGAAGCCCGCTTCATTAACGATGGCTAATTGGAAGTTATTAATTTCTGCAGATGAGTCATGTTTTCTGGCCATCTATCGTGTGTAAAAGTTCATCACGAAAACCCATCACTACTTAACAGAGTGGGTCCTGTATCAAAACCAGCTGCGCCCAAACCTATGTCTACCTTTTAAAAGGGATGAAACGGTTAAACAGGAGGTTGAACTCTCATCAATCGGGCTGGACTGTGCCACATTCACTTATCTTACAACATAAAAAGAAAATTCGGCGATGTTGAGCACGATATAAGTCTCCTAACAGAAAAAGATAATTAGCTTTAATTACAATGCGGAAATCCATTAGCAATTTGGTTAAGTCGCGTATATTAACGAATTCGTAGGTCGTTGAACACCCGTTCCTGAGGGAGGGGATGTAATTAATGGCGTATCCGAGGCAACCAAGACAGGAGTCAACAAAGGGGACTGGCTGCGCTTTCATTTAGTCGTCCAAACTGCGAGTAAACATTCGTTAAGACTCGAGCCTCGATAGGATCGATAAGCGAAGGCGATGGTGCACAGTCGATCTATCACCCCAAGGCGCACCAAAAACAATCCTATGTTGCACCTATGATTCGGAAATCGATGCGAGTATCTCGCCAGAAGTAAAGATACATAAGAAGAAAATGTAGGGTACTTACGTAATTGTGTGATAGTAAACTTTGGCAGGATGGGTTCTTGCCAGGCGCAGTTGATCGGCATTCCTAGCAGAAGTAGAAATATCACACATACCACCAGATATCGGTGGTTGTTTAGGGTATAACCGAGTTTCATCTTCATTAGGTGCATTTGCTTCCAGTCAACATATCTCGATCTGAAACAGGTTAAGAAAATAGCTGTATTAATAACCCGGAAATTATGGGTTCTGTCTAATTTTATAAATATATTCGTGCCTGTGTGCTTTTAGAACCCTCAGTTAAGGAGATCCATGACGGTCGATTAGTTCTGGGAGCTTAAAGAACGGTTACTTTACCTCCCCAGCGGACTCTTTTTTTTTTTAAGTTTTCCGTTTTGCATGCGCAGTATGGACGGGATGAGGACCACACCGATCGCAACCGGTCTACACTAGCACAATTACCTGTATCGAGTCGGTAGTTGACCTTCGAAGTCTGCAGCGACCACCCAGGATGGGGTCTTACTTACAGCGGTGTACAGAGGGCGAGTTCGGTTATAGGAGGCCCGGCTCTTGCTCCGCACATTTGCATTTTCATAATAATTCAAGGTGCAACCGCTGGAAGTCGAATCCCAGTCAAAAAAAAGAGAGAAAAAGAGAAAAAAGAAACTGGAAAGAATGATGTCTTGTAATAAGAGGCGGCTCTACGAAAATCTGATGCTGGTAATAAAAGAGGAAAGTCTGTGGTAAAACAGTGAGATACAACAATGAAAAGAGAAAGCCGCATAAACAAAAACGGAAAAAAAACTGAGATGCGAATGGCATTTAACTAAGAAAAAATCGATAGAAGTGTAAACAGTCGAAAACTTTTGTTAATTCCTGAGACGATGCTTCCAAACATCCATCAAAAATGACCCAGTTCCATTCTAGAGTACGCCACGCTCCCATTTTATTGCTGTTTCTGCGACCCGTAACGCCTAGAAACCTTACATAAAGAACTTTAAAAAGAAAGAAAAACAGATACATACTAATGTAAACGCAACTAAAATGTTCGAGCCTTTCCGACGAAATGAAATTCATTTTGTCAAGTAGCAATGGCTCCGTCTGTTGCAGCTTGTTATTCTCCACAGACTTTATTTGTCCATCGAATTTTTCGCTATATCGTTAAAGATAATGAGACGTGACATCAGTCGTGCATGACAGGATCTACTTATAGGAGAGAGCCTAAGAAAGGAGTTAGGAAACAACCGTGCACCGAGAACAGATGCTATACATCGGTCTTTACCTACTTCTCTACAATCGGGATTCCCTAGGATACTTTCTAAAATAAACCGAAGTAAAATCGAATAAATGCCGTTTAGAGTAAAAAGTTTTGTTGCTGTTAGTGTTTTTTTTTTTTTTTTACTGTATATTTAACATATTGTGCGATACACGAAGACTTTTTCGAAATAAAATTCACCTGTTTGAAGTTTATTCGTGTGTTTTTATTGGTGAGAAATTTACGTGTCTATCGTGACTAATGTTTTTACGTGTAATTTCCGGTAAAAGTTTACTTTTTTACACTTTACTATCGTCTTGTTTTGGTGAGAAATTTCACACTTATACAGCAGCTCGTTATTGTTTACACACAATTTATGTGTGTGTAAACAACAACGAAGTAATGGAACTAGAACAACCGTTATGTATAAAAGTCCACCCTTTAAATTTACTTTATTTAAAAAGAATTCCATTCTCATATATTATCAATAAAAAAAAAGCAGTTGTAATATTCATAAAACGTAAACTTCATCCACAGCATAATATTCTCGCATTATAACTCGCAAAAACGTGCCATACACGCATCATCCCAATAGGCACAAACGTGTTATCTCGGCGCTGTCACAACTTAAACAAAAATTCCAAACTAGTCGATCATCTATTAAAACATGACAAATATTCACATGCATTTTTACTATTTAAAAAATTATCTTATTTTTTTTTCAAAAATAATAAAGAAAAACTCGAGCGTGACCGAACCATACCAACTGGAAAGAAATCTTCTAATTAAAAAAAACAAAACAAAACAAGAGAGTAAGTAAGAGGTTATTCACCAGATATTTTCCTCGTTTTTTTTTTAAATCTATAAAATGTTTGTTGCCGTATTGTTCTGGATTTGTGATTCGAATTTGGACAGTTCTTCTTCCACTTACACAATCAGTAAATTTGTGCTTCGGGGCATCGATTCATTCGGCAAAGTAATAACGTACGTCATTCCACAAATTCGAATAATTACGCAGTTGCCACCGAATATTATTTTCAATCATTGTCTTTTCGAATTAAACAGCGCAAATTAGTTTGAAAATAATTTTCGAGTTGGTTTGTGAAAAGATAATCAAACTGTATCAAATGATTTCTACGATTCATATTTGTGTACTTTTCCACACATGTTATTTGATTTCCTATGATTAGACATTCGTGTCCATTTCTATTGTTTTCTTTTCCTTTCTTTGTATGAAACAAACGATCGATTTCTACTTTATATTGCCTATTGTTTTCTAATTTACACCGTCTTTGCGTATTTTCTTCGTATTCTCCAGCGTAAACACGATATATGTATATATTCATTGTTCAAAAGTTCATTATACGATATAAACGATTGGCATTACTTTCTTAAATGTTCATTATATTCCTCCACATATTATTCAACATTATCTCGATTCTTCTAGAATATCACACTTTTCTCTACTTATATTCGATATTCTTCTGCATCTATGTAATCCGGAATATGTTCTTAAACTTTCTAGAAGCTTGTGTTGTAACAACGTGTAAGAATCGTACAGGATGAATCAACTGGTTTATATATTAAATGGTGCATCTTAACGTCATGCCACGTACTGTATTCGGGAATTTACTGTAATTTCTCAAGAATGTATTAGTAACAAATGTTGAAACAAAGTGAAAATCATGAATTTTTTATTATAAAAACATGAAATTTTACTAGAATATTTGATTTAATAAATTACAGATTGTATTCTCGCAATTACAGCGACACTTTCAACATCTCTTTCCCCTTTCATGGAAATTCCAGATTGAATTTCCTTGTCTTCTGTCGTAATCAGGATTTCGTTGATTGGTTTTCTTGATCGCATTATTGATTCTGGCACTATTCTTTTTTAGAGTTGTATACAATTCTCCTAACTGTTATTGACAAACTAAATTTCTTCGTACGAAATATTTCAAAAACTTCAATTTTCAATATGTAAAACACACCGTACATTTAACGTTTTTAAATATTTTCTTCTTCCACATAATCAATTTATATCGATACGCACATAAACAAATATCCAATTTAAAATTTTCGAAATTGATAAAACAGTTCAAAATTATCGTCTATCCGTCTTTTAACGAAAAGAAATCTCTTAAATAAACAATCAATAAATGTTGCCATCTTCACAAAATTCTTCATACCAATAAAATTCGAGCCTAGAGCGTGTAGTTAAAAGAACAGAACAATTATCCAGCGCATTATAAGCGATAAGATAAATTTTCTCAAACTATTCATTATTCCTAAGAGAATATCCTTTAAGTTAACTTACTCTCAACGCTTGAGGCTAAGTTTTACTAATATAAAAGATATCAGACGGGGAGTGACGAACACGGTGACGAGTTAAACGAAGAAAGAAAATTGTAAAACCCTTTTAAAACTTTAGAGAAAAGATTTTTCCTAACTCGATAATAGTAAAATAAATGTAGTTAATCGTTATTAAATCCTTAGTTTTCTTATCGGGAAGAGAAATATCAACAAACAAAACATCTTATCGAAACTGATAAAGTCATCAGAAACAGTTTAATTTTTGAAATGAGCTTTTATCAGTTAGAAGAGGTGATGCCAGACGGCTACTTTTAATCCGGATTTTCGGAATTTAGAAAAATTTTTCTTCTCTCTTCGAAACATTTTCTTCCTGTTAGGATACGTTTTATCAATCGTGATAAAATGTTTCCAAACAGGATACGCTTCCTGGAAAGGGATATTGATGCTTTTCAAAAATAAATTACGGTACTCCCATACATTTTTATGATGCTGCCTTTACCTTGTGTGATCAGCGAATATTTCAAAACTTCAAAATAAAAAAATATTAAAAAAAATCATATCTTTATACCCTATGAAATATATATATATATATTCCTATCTAACGATAAACTTACCACGTTACGGCGTCTAATTTCAGTGAAGTATCAAAGAAAATATTTCTCTCTTTTTATGATAGTTAAATTTCTATAGATTAGTTTTCATACTGTCATAATGCTTTCAATTTATTTTTATTATAACAGCTTAAATTTTTCTAATTAAAGCAATTCTTGTTTTGGATACTTTCACCATATGGTAAATATATAAAATGCTAATATAAAGTATTAAAGGGCACATCTTTTTATAGTAATGAAAGCATCATTTAAAATATTTTCCTCGTTATTATTTAGGTTTTAATGAATATATATCGCTTAGAATTCTATTTTCTATAAATTAAAAAAAGAAAATTAATATAGGTAGATGTTTTCTAACATAAAAATATCATATGTTATTCAGTAACTTACACCACAAATGCCTTATATATTAATCTGCAATTTCATTAAAAACATTCCTACTTATTTCATTAAAAATTCTCAATTATAAAAAAAATAATAGTTACATTAACATAATTTTCCTGCATTAATTATATGATACAGAAAATTCTTAATCTTTTAGGTTATCGAAGTATAGCATGTGCACAAATTATCTTAAGTATAGAATAACTAACAGCTATGCTCTTATATTTTACCTTCATTCTCTACTCCATACGGACAATGTGATGAAGGTACTTTACTGGAGAACTTTATGAGATGAATCCCCACGCAATAGTAGCGTAGAAGCTAAGATATGAAGGCAATTTATCACATCTAAATCAAGAGATGCAGCCAATTTACAGCAGCATCGACAGCAACTAAGATAAAGTCAATTTACCACAGAAAAGACAGGGATTAATAAATAAAAGTCAGTTTACCGCAGCATGTACAGTACGAAAAGCTCGCATATATTATATTACAGCGAAGACACGTCGAGCAGAAGTCCTAAAAATACTAAATAACTTTCTTCCAGAAAGACACGAGAAGGAAATAAAACCATCAACAGGAATCACCAGCTATAGCAATCCGTTTCTTCTCAGGATATGCATCCTGGAAAAGGATATCCCCAGTAGCACGTGCCTCCTTCCCTTGGGTAAGGGAGGCTAGCTCGTTATTAGTAGGATGCGGTCAACACATCAATCGTCTAAATCCGGATAATCGGATTGCGAGAGGAGCAAGAGATCGTTCTATCTGGAAGGAACTATGACGCAAAGCAAGCAGATAACAGATGCGACTGATGCGTGTATCGATGTAATAACAATTAATATATCTTTATTAGCTAAAGCTATTAATAAAAATGATTATCCTAACAGTGTATTATACTAACAAAATAATGCGTGATATAGTAAATAAAGAAATACAGGTGAAATTCCTCAGCGTAGATGGATAATTGCTGTAGAGACTGATAAAATTAACAAATTGTGTGGAATAAATGTAATTTTACATTAGAAAAGAGAGAAAAAAGCTAAGAGCAAATGGGAAAAAAAGAAAGTCTATGGAAGTAAACACTTCACTTAAGTCAAGGTTATTGGGACTTGATGAAAGGCAAGCGAGCGATACTTAAAATTTTGTTGGGTAATTGTATACCGCGATGATCACGTGAACCGAAGGTGCAGATTTTGCATTAGTGCAAGTTTCGGTTACGAAAGATGCAATACGAAAATTAGACCTTAAGTTGAGGCTGAAAATTTGCGCGAATCACGTGATCGTTCACGCGGTCAGAAAGGATGAGATGGTATCTAATCACGCAAATTCATCATTTAATTAGGCATTTACTCCGTTTCGATTGAAGGCGCCATGCAGAAAATATATCCGTCACGTGATTCCCATATTTCATATTTACGTAATCGGTGCACGGATACATTATATCGAGAGCATTAGTTGCTATTTTGGTCGAGTTGATTGAGCGACAAGTTTCTGTCTGCCTAATGTCGTGATCCAATAGACAAGACCAAAACAATCGCGTGATTATTATGCAACATCGAAACATAACATCACGCTATTACCGCATTTCATTTGGCATTCTTAATTTTGGTAACTCTTCTCCGTGCTCATCGGTAAGTAAATTTTATGCCAATTCACTCATGTGATCAGATAATCACTCATACAGACATGTTTTAAAAATCACACGACGGTCACATCACCTGGCAATTAGACTTCACAACAAGTTCTCTCACGAGGATCTGTCCTCAAAAAGGAACAACTCAATCACGTTACCAGACAATCTTCACATCTGTAATGTTTCTTTATTTTATTTCAATATTATCTTCATATTTAATCTTCTACCCCATTTTCAAGTCTTCGGTCTTCTTCCTTTCAGCTGTAGTTCAATCTTTTATCTTCTTCAAAATAAATGTTTTCCTTACTTTTAGCATCTCTTGGTGTATTATTTTCTTTCCTACATCCTACCTTCCCTGTTTCAATCGTTCCTCTTCCTTTCTATCCCTCCATTCCAATTTTCCCCACATTCCCTTTTGTCTAGCTCCCACAATTTTTCTTTCCCATTTCAAGCCCCTCAATCCATACTCTCCATTGCACCTAATTTTGGCTGCAGCTCAACCTTACGCCAAGTCCTTTTCGGCACAATAATTTCTCTTTCCATTTCAGTACATTACATTTATTTTTATTACTGCCTTACGTTACCTATTACTCAATATTTCTCCTATTTTCCCTATCTGAATCTTCAATCTTCATCGCTTTCACAATATCAGAATTTTCTCCTTTTGCAACAGTTCTATCTCAATCTTCTTTCTCCTTTTCTTCAATACATATCACCCTTTTCTTCTCTGCCTAGCGTTTGTAGCTCAATTCAATCCTCTTTCTCTTCAATCTACTTTCTCTTCTTCGACACAACAAGTTCCCCTTTCCACTTCAACACATCTCACCTTTTTTTTCCCCGCCCGATATATCCCTTAACCTGTTTTTTTCCCTTCTCAACATCGTCTAACCCTCTTTTTTCCCGTTCCCTTTCAATATTCCCTTCACTTCTTCTCCCTGCCTGTATCCCCTTTTGTGTGTATCCCACCTTTAAAGGCAAAATTAATTTGTTAAAGGCAGACAAAGCATCGATTGGTTCAATCCCACAACTTATTAACCATCTACCTTTTCACACGATAAAAGATAATCTCTCTCGTTTCTACGACAAACGTTTTGAGGAAACAAATTTTAATTATTTAAATCGCATTCGGAAGATTAAGTTAGTTGGAGAGCGAGAGGATCAAATTGTCCGCAACTTCGTCGTTTAAATGACAAGGACACAAATTGACTTTTTAACCCTCCGCCCCTATAATCAAACCTGTCCTTTTATACCTTGATAAACGTCTCGAGTGCTCTATAAATATCCGGCACTAACCTTTTCCCTAATTACGTCACACGTGACCGTTACCAGGGTGATATCAAAGCGGATAAAATCCTTCCTTCCCTCCCCATCGTCCACCATATTCAAAAACTTCCTTTGTACTATATTCTCCAGTAAACTAAGGCGTTAAATCAATATTTTACAACAACTAATGGAAGAAAATCATGTTAAAAATTCAAAACAAAAAAGAAAAACGTCCAATCTTCCACAACTATTTTAATTGTTTTTAATTAACGTTCTTATTAGCTGCCAATTAAGTAAGGATTATTGATTAACTCATTTGAAAACGGAAGATTGAACTTTAGTTTTCTTTTTTTTTTTCGTCCTTATCCTTATAAAGTTAAATTAGTGATAAAGCAGAGCCGAGCGCCTCTTCACCTTTTCTACCTCTTACCACGTCCTACAAGTTTTTTGCCCTTAATATTTTAATATTAACTCACGACAAAAGAGGTTAAATGAAGAACCGTGATTCGGTCAGCAGAAGAAACAAAAATAAAAAAAATTCATTGAGGTCAAGGGCTTGCTTATCATTCACCTGACGTCATCACTGGGTTTCCTTTGTAATTACAAGTAAATAATCTTTTTGTCCGTTAGACTATGGCGTTCAAAACTTTTTCCAATTCTCTAGTTTTAAGGATAAAAAATCTTTTAAAAACATTTAAAAAAAAATAGCCCAAATAAAAGATAAAACCGGACTAAAATTCTAATAAAATATTTTAATTTTATAATTCGATTGCACATCATTTCAATGCCAAATTCAAACTAGTAATGAACTTTACCAAAGACGTGTTCCTTTTTTGCATATGGAAGCATTCTTACATCGAGAGTATCTTCGCAATAATCAATAATAATTCTGATACAAAAATAAATCCATCTTTACAAAAGACAGAACTTTTCAGATTAAAAAAACTCAACTGCAATATAATAAAAATACATAAGTAGTCCTATGCAAATCATATAAAATTCTTCGTGAAAAACATTGAATTCTTAAGGGTTTCAGATTCTTACGAATAATCCCAAACTATATAATGAAGAAAACAGAAGTAAGAAGGAGAAAGATTATACGAAAAATCAGGAATATTCAAAATAAAATCGAACCCAGATCATTCTGATAAGAAGTTGTTCTTTTTGAATAAATAAAATGGTAAGAAAATTATTCTGCATTACGAAAATATGCTACTGTATAAGTAAGAACACCGCAAAACCTTAAAAAAAACCATTAAATTCACTTATTTTTAGTACTAATAAAAATATACGAATTTTGCAACATGCCAGTTTGATGTTTTAGCAGAAAGAGAAAACTTTATTTTGCAAAATTATCTTTAAATCAAATAAATGAAACCCGTTCTTCTAAGAAACACGTCTCGAACAGAATCGGTTCAAGGCTATAGTTACTATTATAGCTTTAAAATTAATTCGCTAGACGATTAAACCAGTTCGAGTGCCATTATAATAATAAATGATTTTACTCCAAACCAGTTATTCAATATTTAAAATTCGCTATTGATAATTTTCAACTTAATTAAATTTATGAGTAAAGTAATAAATTTTTATCCTGTTTTCTCCCTACCTTTAGTTTTCATTATGAAAGCGGGCAACTTCCTTTCCTCTCTCGCTTTCTATTGTAAACAATTAGTGCTATTTTCGGTACCCTCGGCAAATAATACTCGACGGAAGACAAGGTCGATTCTTGTTTGCACTACTTTTGAGTTGTCGAAGCGTGCTGCCATAGGAACAACACACCTCGGTAAAATGAACGAGAAAATTAGAAAAGAAAGAAAGAAAAAGACCTAATTTTAACTGAATCGATTGGTGTAACAGACCTACAACTGCACCCACGTTTTAACTTATTCACCGGTTTTACGTGCATACTCGATAGACACGCAACGTAACGGAACAACCTCTAGTGTTGTTACGTGTCCAGAATTTTACTAGTGTTAAATTGTTTGCAGATAACAGTTTAATACTAGGCACTGTTTTTTAACATTTTCCAGTTTTGAAATCGAATATTTTTACGCTTTTGGAATTAGATTTGTGTGTCCCCTTTATGAAACTCTAAGTAGGGGGTCGGTTTTAACGTGTTCGTAGATAATAACATGCTTACCTTATTATTATTTATGAACACGTGCCAAGAAACTGTACGGAAAAAATCAGAAAGCGCATTCGACATCGGTAACTCGAGATAACACAAGTAACAACGATGCAACCATCATTTAAAATCGATGCAATTATGCTTTAATACATTTAACAAACGGCAACATTGCAACTATTCTATAACTAAAGACTTAACAGATAGCAACACTGCATCTATCTATTAGCCAACACTAATTGGTGCTAAGTACTCACAACACAGCTTGTACTGACCAGCTGAAATCATTGCACATAATAATCGTCTTCGAATCTCTTTTATCTTTTAATTTGCTTTATACGTTTAAATAAGCTTAAAAAAATCGAAAATCGAGTAATTCATAAACACAAACCTTGAAAGAAAACAGATAAATATCTACACAACTGGTTTCAAAACTGGTTGCGTGAAAGTTACAGTTAAAAAAAAGAAAAAAAAAACTATACTCATCCGGTAACACTATCTTCCGGATACGTAAGTCTGTACTGAAATACAGGATATTGTAAACAAACAAAGTCGCATCGCTTAGAAACAGGTATAGCACGACAACCGACTTATAAAAGAACAACAAAAGATAAAGTCATTCTATACAACTTCCAATATGCCAAAGTATTGGATAGTTAGAAGTAACCAGATAGTGTATTGACTCCAAAATCGAATGAAAAGGTCGATGACCATAGATAGAATGGTGTAGCGAGTTCGACCAGATAGTAGTGAAAACAGGATAGCTTCTACACAGAATGAGATTTCATCAGTTTACGCGACAACCGCACCCTCCACTTCTCTATTAATGTTCAAAGCGGCGTAACGCTATAACGGTCGCTGCTGTGGATTTTAATTGGATGACCAGAATAAAATACGTTTCACTCGATGCCCGATAGCGATTATTTTGAGGGAAACTAACAAAAAAAAAGAAAGGAAAGATAACTGAGAATATGGGTGAAGCACCATTGTTAATGGCTCAACTTATTGCTTGACGTATAGAGTAATACATTTTACATTGTTAACGAATCGAAATTTAAGCATATTTACTTAAAAAAAATGAAAATTTACAATTAATGCCATTCGAAACTACCGCTTACCTTTCTTAAATTATAAAATACTCGCAAAACAATAACGAAACTAGAAATTTAAATTATAATCTCTCGGATATGCAGCTGATAAACTTTAAAACCTAGATAAGTTTACATCATAAAAATCGTTAACATGTAACTGACTATCAAAAGATAAATTTTTAAAAAATATAAATAAAATATTCAAACATTCTACCCGTCTTTTACATTGAAAAACTTTTACCAATTGACAGAATAATCGAATTAGATATTAACATGAAAATTAAATAAGGCAGCAACATAAAAAAAATGGCGAACTCTTTTAATAACAGAACAAAACAAATATAAAACAACTATTATTTCTTTTTCGTGCTCCGTTTGAACTAAAGCTAAAAAAAGTATGAACAAACTTTAACCGATAACAGGTTAAAGCAGTACGAAATGACTAACTTCGTGACAGACAGATTCACATGCAGGTCGTGATCGTGAGTCATCACGTCACGTTGCGAAATATAATTTCTATTTCTCTTTCTTTTGTTCCCTCTTCTTTTTTTACCGAATCATCGCAGATTTTTCGCTGGAAATTCGGACATTTTCTTACGTAAAAGTAAAGCTGCTTATCTCATTTTAATTAGTTCAACGTTAGGTTAATTAAATTCAAGAGTTCGAGATTGTATAATAAATCGACACGTTAGCTATTCTGTAATAAATCATGCATAGAATTTTTGCAACTTGGCACTGTTGCATAAGGTATTAAATCCTTATACGCTGTGTTATATATGTATGGGCTAGAATTTCAAAATCGGTCGCATTTGATATTCTAATTTCATTCTGAAACCTATACGAGTTTTAAGTTTGAATTTCGTAATATATATATATAAGCAAATGGTAAATCAAATATCATGCATCATTCGAATTTTTGTTTATGTTGTTTGGGATTTTCACTCTGTATTCCTAGTCATACTTTATTTGTACTTATTGAAACTTTAATGAAAAGATTTTTATGGGAATAGAAAGAAATAACTAACTAAACTTTTTAGCTCTTAAGTTATTAATTTTGAAATCTAGAATTGTAAAAGTATTATTTCAAATATCGATTTTGTAGTGGTAGTAGTAATAGTAGTAGTAGTAGTAGCAGTAGTAATGATGATAATAGTAATGTTTACAGTTTTGCAGTTTCATTTTATTATGTTGTTTTTTAGGAATTATTAAAATGGAATGTTCTAGTTTTAAACAGAAATTTAACTCTTGATCTTCTTTCTTCCTGCGCATATGTTTTTAGTGAAACAGTCGAGTTAACATTTATTGAAAAGGAAAATTTCATTTTATTCTATCTGGGTTTTCTTTTATCGTTTTTACAATAGTAAAATTCTATCTGTCCAGTTATCAGAGACGAGTTTTAGCTCCTTTTTTTTTCATTTACAAATGTCAAATTTTATTTCCGCCATCGAGTTAAATTCCTGTTCTTCCATTTTATCAATACTAAAACTTCTATTTTTCCATTTGTGAATCCGAATTCTAGCTGTGTCATCTGTCACTCGAATCTCTGCTTCTCCGATGGTCTGCAACAAGATTTTGTTTCGGTTAGAACCACGATTTCGCCTTCACCAGAATCCATGAAGACAGCTTTGCCAGCTGTTCCCAAGCCTGGTATAGCCGCGAGCTGCTAGATCCACCTTTGTCACGGGATGCTATTGTAGGTTACAAACTGCCGTCTGCTTACGTCGACGGCGATTTTCAGCTAAACGGGAAAAAAGTCTAAATTCTATTCTTATCAATTTTTCATCCGTTTGCTCTAATTATAAGAAGTGAAGTGGAGGTGTATACACTTTCAAACGTCGACCGACAGAAAAATCTCTCTACGGATCACGTCGCGGACAGTGAAATACGTGACAGTGGTTCGATCACCACAGACAATAGCAAACAATTGATAGACGTGCGGTGCGAAGAGAATGCACAAAGAACGGGGGGATAAAAAATAAGAGGAGGAAAGATAGAGTAGTTATGATAGATAATTTTTTTAAGTGCAAAACTTCCAAGAAAGAATTATCGATTATCATAAACACTATTTTGTTAGAGAGGCTTCCATCTCTTCGGGTACACCTGAACGACCCCCAAGAGGTCAGGACGCAGCTGCCAAACAGATGGCCCAACCGGATAAGCAGCTGCTAGTCCAATTCTTCCCTGATCATTGTTGATATTTCACAAAGTTGAAAGACGTTGTCTCCAATGTTGAAATATCTGCATGGCAGCGTAAGCGGTTGTCGACATTAATAATAAAAACAATACAAGAAAATGGGATTTGTTGGCGATATCTTACGTTAAGAATTTACGATCTCGACCTGGCATTTGGCAACGAAACGCTTGTAAGATAAGATTTACGTAAGCAAAGGCTAACGTATAACTGAATAGAGTAGTTTTCTCCTGCAACTAACCATAAAATCGTAAGTAAGAAAGACGGACGACAGCCAGAAAAATAATGGAACCTCTCGGGTATCATAAAAATTTTAACTCTGAAAAACAAGACCAAAAAAAAATCGAAGCTTAAATGCAAACTACGAAACAGATTATACGACGAAAACCAATCCAAAACAAACTGAAAATTGTTTATTTCGCGTTTTGTAACGCAAAAGTTAATATATAGCCTGACTTTCTATTTATGGAAGCTCAGCATGAGCAAGTAAAATACCAACGTTTGGTACGCTTGTCGCTGTTACATACCTCCATTAATATAAATTATAAATTATCGAACCGAAAACCAGTTACATTTAAGAAGAGGAAATAATTATTATATAATTTTAAATGTTTATTTAATAAGATTTACTTTATCGATTAAAAATTAGTTAAAATTTATATCAAATGATCTATAAAAATTCAAAAATATCATTAATTTTTATTTGATCTTTACGAAGAAATAATAGTTTTTGCCCTTCACCAGTTATATAAACAATGAAAAATATCGAATTTCACATAAAATATATTACTTCGAATGAATTTTATTAGTCGACATTTTCATTATATAAGATACACGATCTTTTAGATCGTTAAATACACGTAAGACACATTTATTACGTAAATAAAGTACAAAAAAAAGATCGTTATCTAAAAGTAAAATTATGTTAAAGAGAATAGCTCATTACGGTAGTATTTTAATAGTCCTTATATGTAAACGCATTTAACCCTATAGAAATTTTTACTCTGAAGTTGCATATTTAAAATTAATCCCATGTCCCGTCTCGATTCATCGGCTTCAACAATAACAATCGGACACGCAGCGCAAGGTGCACGCAATACGTGGTCGAAGCACGCATCCATTACCACCTATTGATTTGGCCACAGGTACAACGTCTACGGGCTGTTTATACATCACAACTCATCTGCAACCAAGCAGGCTAACGGAAGAGCAGAAGCTTATTTAACTCGGCCACAGTTTTCACAGTACAAACAACTAATACCTAAAGATTTCTAATACAGTATATATAAAGTACAGTACCTTCTAATATCAGTTACGTTAGGCGACAACAAAAATTTAGCATGGGCGATAACACGGATAATATTCGAGTTTAGGACATTTTCCAACATCCTTAACTTTGATTACATTTCATTTTAGGCACATCGTTGCAAGTTCTTCGTGCTTTAATTCGTCCTGGTTCTAAGGTCATTTCTACCTAAACAGATAATGTTTACTTCTATCTTAGTACACGTTTATTTCTAATTTAATACTTGCATGGATCTAATCAAATAAATGTGTTTCTAATAACCAAAACATGTTTCTTTCTATCTCAACATATCATTTTGTTACTAATGGACATGTTCTATGTCCGTTAGCAACATTCCTACGTTCGTTTTCTAATCCGACATATGTTCCACTTTTATTTAAATAGAGTGAATGAATAAATATAAATTTGTTTTGAATTAAAATAAGAAAATTAAATCCCAATAAATAAATGAATTAAATTATTTTATCAACATTTAAATTATGAAAATTTATAATTTATGACGAGACGAGATTTAAAGGTCGCAACAGGTTTATCGAATTACGTTGAACGGATCTATACGTAAATTTCTTGAAAATTACAAGAGGTAATTGAAAAATAAATGTCGTAAAATGAAAACAAAAAAAAGAGAATATAAAATTGCATTCATAAATACTCATAAAATATATAATATTTTTTTTTTTTAAGTGAAAACATTTTTAATTTATAACTGCCAAGGGGGTAGAGAAATATCCACTACACAGATCCAACTTCCTTTCACGTGTATTAAACTGAGTCTGCATACAATTTGGAACGACAGTAAACACGATTGATTCTGTAGAGGCGGCGAAACAAGACGTCATCAAGTGCAGCCAGTTTGCAGAAACGAAGTTGCAACGTCAAAGGTTGCGTAACGCTTCTCCCCAGCTGGATGAATTCTGAATAAGCAACAATGTCAAAACACGGAGCATAAAGAATGAATGTTAACGCGTTGTACTGGTGATTAATAAAGTCTACCTGCTAAAAATGTCTTTTATTTTTATCATAATTATGTTTCTATTTATTTTTTTATTTATTTTTTAATTTAAATTACTTCACAATTTTTTTTTTCAGTGATGCAAGAATGTTGATGATAACCTAGAAACAAACAAACTTCAATTTTCCTAGAATTCACCTAACGTTCTTGGATATTTAAAATGGATAATATTCTTTAATTGAAACAGTTATTAAAGAAGAAAAATAAATTTGTTAAATGTCTAGTTAATTTATCCTTGTATCTTCAATGATGCTACATATTTACTTTGAGAAAACTAATTTTAAAATTTTAAATTTAACTTTTGCAAAGTTTGAAAAAGGAAAAACAAATGAAAGTAAATTATAATTTAATGGACTATAAAATTACAGATAGAATTTAATTATCCATAAAAAGAAAATTAAATTGTATACAATTTTTGGAAGTGCAAACATCAAAATATTTCATATTAAAATTTTGTTTCTTGTACAATAAACCTTTTGTAATATGTTCAGGTGTAAAGTAACATTTAAGCAACTACAATAGATTATAATGTTCTATACAATTCTTTCAATTAAAAGTCTAAATTTTCCTTTAATTACATATCATTAACTGACCTTGAAGTGATGTTTATTAAGGAAGTACAATCTGATGAATCATATTTATGAATTAAAATATAAATTTAAATATCCAGAACACCTTTGAATTAATGAAAGTGAATTTGTATTAATTTAAAACTGACTTCACTGTTGTTGAATTCATTTAATATCAAACTTAATTTCAAACATTCAAAAATATTATTATTAATTTTCCATCAATGGAATGGTCGGGCTTAAAATTAAATTTTTACTTAATGATTATTTAAATTATAGAATTTATTTTCAAATTAATAGAATATTTTAAATATTTCAACACAAATAAATTAATTCTTAAAATATTCAATACTTATTATCTTGTATTTTTTTTTTTTTTTTTTTTTTTTTTTTTTTTTTTTTTTTTTTTTTTTTTTTTTTTTTTTTTTTTTTTTTNAATTTAATAAAATACCAATGACCTTTTTATTTAAAAATAAAAAAAAAATTAAATTTGCAGATACTAAAATAACAAAAGATTCAATTTGCTCCTACTTAATCCTTTATATCAACCAAAATAAAAAAAGTAAGAGAATAATAACCTCACTGTAGAAACTTAAAGGAAGGAATGGCATTGGAATTAAACCAATCATTAATCATTAAACTCAAAAGACTCATCAGGATGAAGCAGTAACAATTCTGGCAAAAGGAGGAAAAGAAAAAAAAAAAAATTTTCTCATCAATGCATGACTTGTAATGGAGGATAATCAACCAAAATAAATTATGTACAAACAAGAATATCTAATAAAGCTAATCCAAAGAAAATAACTGCATTAACTGCTCATCAAATGGGAAATAATTTGTATAACCGTAAATGTCACTATATGAAATTTTAAACCCGTTACAACCATAGCAAAATTTATTATTTAATAAGTTTCTAAATTTCTAATTAAACTTTCAAAATTTAATTATTACCAAAATTTGAAATTTAATTACGATATATAACAAATTAACTAAATATACTGCCACTAGGCATAGGATATTGCTTTTCAGTTAAAATTAGGTCGCATTTAAGATTGGAATATCAAAATTAAGTGTAGATGGATTTTAGAAGGATTATTCCCTTTATACTGAAATGAATTAAGATAGGTTTCGGTTCCAACTATTTTTGGTGCCATTAATCTTCTCGAAAGAAAACAAAATGTCGGTTTTGAGGGATTGAAATGCGCCGTTGCCTTTATTGCATTTCAAATACACATAACTGTCAATTTCCAGAAATCTTTAATCCAGCTCCCTTAGTGATATTTCTGGCAATATACACTAATGTCAGTTTTGAAATTTTAATCTCCTGCCACTCAATAGAATTTCAGTAGCAAACAAGATTATTATTCTTTCTAAAGACAAATTCAATTCTATTAAATGATGCTGATTTTAAAGACTAAACTTTTCGTCTGCAAAAAATCAGACAAGTATAGAAAAATATTTTTCAATTCTGAATTTTATTTCTCAATAGTAATATAAAGCACAAAGAAAACTTGTATAAGGATTGCATTCAATTCAAAATTGATGAGATTTTTCTGTTCTATATGTATGGTGTGAAATCTGTATGTATATTTGTATTTTCTTGTTACAGTATTTCAATGGTAAACAATGATTCCCATGATTACATTTTATGCAAAGATATCAAAATAAACAAACTAATGTAAACAAAAAAGAACTATGCTTGAAATAACATTAAATATGAAGGACAATAATTCTATTCAAGGTCAAAATCAAATAACAATAAGCTATTGTTTGTCTTTGATAGCTACGTATAAAAATGATCTAAGAATTGAACGTTTTAAAGAAAAAAATATCCAGGATAGAAAACTATTATATGTACTTTATCATTAAATATGAATTCTAGATTATTATTGCATTAGCATAGCATATCAAAGAGATATTTTGAATAGATAATAATAGCTGCGCACTTTAAACGTTGCTATTCATAAGAATAAGATAAAATTATTGTACTTTGTCATTCAATTCATCATTCTGTAAAAATTTTTTCAACTACTTTTTATATTTTTACAAAAAAAAAACATATGTATAATAGAAGAGAAAAATATATACAATTTTTATTTTACAATTTCATCTAAAATTAACAAAATTTCTGTCTAGACTTACAAGTAGAATCTACTATTTTAAGCTACATAACCTATTTTAATCATGTGTGAGTGTAGTCTGTTCTACAGGAATTATATAAAATTGATTTTGTATACACTTAGTGTTTAAGTATAAAATCTACAGCTAAACCTACTGAATACTTAGTTAATGAACATGAATTGTTTAGGGAACTAAATATAAATGAGGAGAATTTAAGAATTTTATTCCTTAATGAATAGTGAAGCAAGTAAAATGAAGAAAGATCCAATAATGTTACTGGTTTAAAGCAAAAAAAAATATTTCAAACAAATTATACATTCTTTAGTATATTATAATTATATTATAAAATTATATGTAATGTTTATATGATAAATACATAAACATTGCATATTAATTAATAAAATAAAAAAATATAAAATATACATTTATTGTAATATGTTACATTATTATTTATATATCTATATACAAGACTTATTATACATATAATTGTATTTCTGTATTGGATATGATATTTAGGTGGTGAAAATTGTATTTTGCACTAAATATTGTGTTTATGAAATTGGATATTGTATTTTATGTATTGATTATTGTATGAATTTGGATATTGTACATCAGCTATTAATTATATTTAGTGAATTGGTGTTTGTTTTATTTAACTTGTCTGTTTTTACTTGTGTTGTGTTTAACTTGTCTATTTTTTGTCTTGTTCCCTGTACAAAGGGTAAAAAACCTTGTACTAATAAATAAATTAATTAAATAAATATAAATCTAATATAATATATAGATACATAAATAGACTATTAACATTTCTTTTAAAATAAACACATTAAATTATTTAACACAAAATATTTTTAATTATAAAAATAACTATTCATAAATAATTACAAATATATTACCA
Organism: Centruroides sculpturatus; assembly: GCF_000671375.1. Lineage (NCBI taxonomy): Eukaryota > Metazoa > Arthropoda > Arachnida > Scorpiones > Buthidae > Centruroides > Centruroides sculpturatus. The sequence continues at coordinate 889,425 of NW_019384332.1, read as the reverse complement.
GAAGCTATTATTTAAAATTTAAATTTCTAATTACAGTATTATTATAATTTTCAAAATTTTAAATTTTTCAAATCCGACCTTCCTTTAGTATATTGAATATATTTAAATTTGCCTAAGTAATTTTGTGAAATGACTAACAATGACAAATTTGGCACAATCTTCCTTCTCAATGGTTCCAAAAAGATGTGATTAATTACCTTTTCTTCTTAGTTAACATGAAAGTGTCATTGAAAAGCAGTAACCACCTAAGTTTGTCTAGGTTACTTTTTAAATATAAACTGTTTGATTATTTTCTAAGGAAACTAGCTAGGTAAGTCTGGTCCAACTTGAATTGCAGCCAAATTACAGTATAGATCAAGTGTAGTGCCCCTGTGATGTAAAGAACCATCAAGACCCATAAGACGAGCACAATTAAATGGAACGCAATCTACCTTGATGTCGGATAATAAACTTATTCTACCAGACACGTTCAAAATTACACCTTTAAGATAATATATGAAAATGGACAAACTTATAGGAGACTACATTTGCTTTAAATATAGATCAATCAGATATCTCCCTTTCCTTCTATATTATAAATTTAAAGACTGTTTATCTTTTAATGAATGTATGCACAAGGATACATCTTTTAAGTTTATATTCGATATATATGACCGTTAGTCCATTTATTAGGAATCTTAACTCTCAAATAGAATTTATAGACATAGTTTTCTAAGAAAACACTGAAAGAAGAAACCAATAGCTCCCCTGAGGTCTAAAGGTAAACTTAAGACACAAGTTTAAAATTAAAATGAAATTCAGGTTTAGTGACAATTCTATAAAACTATCGATTATTATTGGGATTATATATAATATATTTTGCACTTACACCCTAACAAAAATTTTAAATTAAATAACAAAAATAGTAACTTTAGCTGCTAGAAATAATTTATCTGAAACTAGATGTAAATTTGGAAATTGTCATTTATGGACCTACATAAATATATTTACACTTACATATATTTCAATAAAAAAGTATCTAGTATCAATCATAATTTTCCAATTATTTAAAATAATATCAGAACAAAAATGCAAACTGTCACAAGGAAAATAAATAATTAAAGTTAGAAGATAACCTTTATAATAACAGTATAGCAAGAGATAACTTGTATTAAATTTGTATAAGCTTATAAATATTTTAGATTTAAAGTATAGACAGACAAAAATGAAAAGTTACTAATGTAAGAAACAAAATTATAAAATATAAATCATCAAGAGAGCATTAAATGTACAGGTTTTGTTGATAATTTATATTTTTAAAAATGATGGTTTATAGATGTTAACTTGCACAGTTTATAATTTAAAACTATTGATTTTTAAGGGAAAAAAAGCATATTTAGATTACAAAGGTTATTAGTTTGGGATTTATATTTCCCTAGATCAAATTGGTAAGTTTCATGTAACAAAATAGATCTGTTACTGATGAACAATGCTGTTGGTAATAGATTTATATATTTAATAAGAATAAGATAAAATTATTGTACTTTGTCATTCAATTCATCATTCTGTAAAAATTTTTTCAACTACTTTTTATATTTTTACAAAAAAAAAACATATGTATAATAGAAGAGAAAAATATATACAATTTTTATTTTACAATTTCATCTAAAATTAACAAAATTTCTGTCTAGACTTACAAGTAGAATCTACTATTTTAAGCTACATAACCTATTTTAATCATGTGTGAGTGTAGTCTGTTCTACAGGAATTATATAAAATTGATTTTGTATACACTTAGTGTTTAAGTATAAAATCTACAGCTAAACCTACTGAATACTTAGTTAATGAACATGAATTGTTTAGGGAACTAAATATAAATGAGGAGAATTTAAGAATTTTATTCCTTAATGAATAGTGAAGCAAGTAAAATGAAGAAAGATCCAATAATGTTACTGGTTTAAAGCAAAAAAAAATATTTCAAACAAATTATACATTCTTTAGTATATTATAATTATATTATAAAATTATATGTAACATTNTATATATGAACTTATAACGGTTGCTTTAGCAGTGAAGTCCGCATACAGGGGACTGATTAGCAGTAGTAACAAGGCAGAATTTATGTGTATAAAGGGTTTTAATTAATTAAAATCTAGGAATTAGCAACGGCGCCGTTAACCGATGAAATTGACAACGAAACAAACACATGGATGTAATAGACATAAAACGTAGAGATGAGCGGCGCGTAATCGATGCTAAAGTTTTTAATGCCGTAGTAGAGGTTGTACGAGTCGAACATACTCACTTCTAAAGACATTTCAGGTCATTCCTTCGATCCGCACGTCCGCATAAGAAAGAAGTCGTTTTAAAAACGTAAAGGTGCTTCACAGTTACATCAATCAACACAATCCAAAAAAAAGTGTTTAGCACCAGTACAGGTCGTAACTACCGGTCGAAGGTGTGTATATCCCACACATTCACACCCGAAACATCACACTAGAGAGAAAACGACGCTCACCGACACCACTTCGTACAGGTTCGCCATTATTCGTTGGGGTGCGATCGTCCGATTGGTTAACGTTTCGGTCACGTGACGGGGGTCGAATCCGTTCACGTGACGTAGTAAAAGACGTCTCTGGCTACAGGCAAGAATACGAAAAGAGAGGGGGTTGACTCTCTTTTAAAAACCCTAAGGGAGAGACGGCAGAAGATTTTAACGGAATCGAGAAATTAAAGGGAAAGTAGTAAATGTAGTTGGAGTATTAACAACGAGTTTACAACAGTGGAAAATATTTTAATATCTCGCATTATGCTACGATGATTTTTCATTTGATGACAATAAAGAGAAATGAAAAATATGTTAAAAGATTTGCAGGAATTAAAATCTGGATGTTGCTGATAAACGTCAGATATATATATATATTATTTATTTATTTATTTATTTATTTATTTATTATCATTTTTTTTTCTTGATGATGGAAGAAATATCAATGGGGTAGAGGCTAGTAAAAGAGTGCTGGAAACTAACATAAAGATTGGCATATAGCCAAGAATATGAAGAAGCTGATATTAAAATGCAAACTTCCTCCTCCCGTTTCCTTCTTTTGTCCGCGCTTCGAATAATCTTCCGATTATTCTTAAAGAAAGTTTCATGTAAAATTTAAATAAAATCCACAAATAGTCGTTTTAAAACTGAATAATATCTTGTACTATTTACAATCATAACATGTACCTTTTTTCTTTTTTTTTTTACCATTTTTGTTTAGAGTTAAAATGCTCTCGGTCGATTTTTACATATAAATGAAAATAATATAATACTGGCTTTTTTTTTCTTCTTTTTCCTATTATAAAATCCAGACTTTTTCGGTAATAAATGTTTAACTTTCATTTTTTCATTTTGATTTTTCTCTTTTTTTTCCCCCCCATTTTTATAAAATGTTTGACCGTTAGAATATATCAAAAGTCATTATTCATTATTCCAGCTGAAGAACGGAAAATGCGAAAAATTCTCACTTTTATATATATATATTTCTTTCTCTTTTTTTAAAATGAAATAATATATATTTATATAAAAATTGAATAAGTAAAACGTTAAAATAAAATAATAATAAAAAAATAGTTAAAAAATTGAAAAATTCTACAAGTGATTTAACAGATTTTTGTATACAATAAGTAAAATTTTTAATATAAAAGAAAATTTATTATTATTTAATTTTTTTTATTGTGAGAAAGAAACAATTTTTTTACTCTTAAAAATTTTACCAACTTTAGATTTTTTTTTTTCATTTCAAATCTCGGATTTCTTTGTTTAATTTTGCGCGATTAAAAAAGTTAAATTAAGTATTAAATTTTTGAAAATTTTATCTGGAAACTATATTGTTTCTACGTAGAATATGGCGATTGTTTAATGTGAACACGACACTTCCGATGAATATGATCTACATATAGTCATGTAGATGATGCTGTTGATAATTATAATACAGCATACAATCATGCGTATGATGTTGATCGTAAACCATCAATTGATACCGTGAAAGACGATAATAGTTCGTCAGTTATATAAACAAAATTATTCTTGGCACTTTTCAATATATATTAGTCATGCAACCTATAGTTAGGGGGTCGAATTAACTTCTCCCCTTCTCTATATTTAGCTCGCATTAGTTAGTTCTCCCGATTTATCATCAGATTTCAAAAGATTACGTATGATAATTGTCATTAACGCTGTACAAACTTATTCCTTGTCGGTTTAATTACTTTTTTTTTTCTTTTTTTCAATCGTTTTATTCGTTTAACAACGCCGAATTAAACAAGAAAATTTTAATAATTCATTGGAGCGAATTGAAAATTTAGTACTTTTCGTTAACGATAGATGGCGGATATTATTTTTAGTTTTAATTTTTTAATAATAATAATAATAATAATAATAAGGAAAATATTTTTTAAAATAATTTCTTTTAATTCTTTGTAAAATTGAAGAATAATTTCTTAAGATAATGATTTTTTTTTTTTTTTTTTATTCTTCGTATCTAGGTTACGAATCACGTAAACAAAAGGCGAAGAGTAAC
>NW_019384332.1:843271-882373 GCF_000671375.1 Centruroides sculpturatus | reverse complement strand
AAGAAAATTTATTATTATTTTATTTTTTTTATTGTGAGAAAGAAACCATTTTTTTACTCTTAAAAATTTTACCAACTTTAGATTTTTTTTTTTTTTTCATTTCAAATCTCGGATTTCTTTATTTAATTTTGCGCGATTAAAAAAGTTAAATTAAGTATTAAATTTTTGAAAATTTTATCTGGAAACTATATTGTTTCTACGTAGAATATGGCGATTGTTTAATGTGAACACGACACTTCCGATGAATATGATCTACATATAGTCATGTAGATGATGCTGTTGATAATTATAATACAGCATACAATCATGCGTATGATGTTGATCGTAAACCATCAATTGATACCGTGAAAGACGATAATAGTTCGTCAGTTATATAAACAAAATTATTCTTGGCACTTTTCAATATATATTAGTCATGCAACCTATAGTTAGGGGGTCGAATTAACTTCTCCCCTTCTCTATATTTAGCTCGCATTAGTTAGTTCTCCCGATTTATCATCAGATTTCAAAAGATTACGTATGATAATTGTCATTAACGCTGTACAAACTTATTCCTTGTCGGTTTAATTACTTTTTTTTTTCTTTTTTTCAATCGTTTTATTCGTTTAACAACGCCGAATTAAACAAGAAAATTTTAATAATTCATTGGAGCGAATTGAAAATTTAGTACTTTTCGTTAACGATAGATGGCGGATATTATTTTTAGTTTTAATTTTTTAATAATAATAATAATAATAATAATAAGGAAAATATTTTTTAAAATAATTTCTTTTAATTCTTTGTAAAATTGAAGAATAATTTCTTAAGATAATGATTTTTTTTTTTTTTTGTATTCTTCGTATCTAGGTTACGAATCACGTAAACAAAAGGCGAAGAGTAACTAGTAGAAGAAAGATAATGATCAATAAAAGCATCCTTGTTTTTCGGATAATATTGGCCAAATAGGATAAGAAATAAAGATGGTTGGAGTAGCGATTATCCGATGAGTACATATACTTTAATCTGAAACTATACAGATCCTAAATGAAACAAGATTAACGCCATAAATATATCCTACAACCAGATAACAGAAGCAATAATGATATATTAAGAAATATATATATATATATATATTGGTTTTCCTGTTTTCTCAAGGCTAATTAGCTTAATATAAACGTGAGGAGAAGCATAATCTATAAAGCTATATATAGGTCTAAGTGATTAAAATAGTATAAATTCAAAAGCTTTGCAAAATAATTCTGTTTGTTTTATCAACTTTCTTAGAAAGGAAGAAAATTTTACTTATTATCATCATCGCATCCCTCTTTAAATGCTTTTGCTTAATCATCCGGAGGACCGTTATCGTCCCAACTCCGCAATTATCATTTTTGGATGTCTTTATTATCGTGGTATATTTTTAAAATAAATACAGTCCCTATTTAAAATAGAAAGTAGTGTTTTTTTTTTTTTTGTTTTTTAATGGAGTCGACAATACTAATAACAATAAACACTTCCCAATTTAAAAGGAAAGGTTTTAAAAGTTAATAGTCGGAATTTTTATGTTACGACCTGGACAAATAATTTATAGCAATTCTAAAACAAAGTTTACTAAATTAGACATAATTCACTTTAATTATACCCTCCCTGTAAGTCTTTTAACATATTTTATTTCCTCATAAGTTGCCCTACACTTTGCCTAGTGAGAACTTGTCCCTGGATAGAACTCGGGGTCAAGAACCCACGCAATCCACTCAGCACAGCAATCACTCGATAATTACAATGCTCATTTCCCACTGACATTAAAAATGCTACCTAACAAATTTAGAATGTAATTTCAAATGTTTCTATCGTTTAATAAATGAACTTCATGGTTACTTCTATTATTTATTTAGCAAAAAAAAAAAAAAAAATATGTGCCATATGCAAGCTTTTATTTACCATTTTTCTTATCGCTTATCTAAGCAGTATTTTGTAACGTCCACCATTTTATTATGCAAAACTTTAAGAAAAACAAAATTCTATTCGTTCTTCCTACAAATCACCGCTGACCTTAGTTTATTAATACTTTAAGAACCGCTTCAAAGAACACAAATTGCCTTGTATATTCTTGCAGATAATTAGAATTATACGCAGATAGAAACCCATTGCTCCATATCTGAAGTAAAATTCGAGTAGGTTGATCCTCTTGCCAAAAAAAAAAATCAAGATTGTGATCCTTGAAACCGAGTTATTAAGGGCCTCCGACGAGAGGGACAAAGAAAACGTGGGGTCTATCCATCCCGTTGCATGATTTTTACCTATCTAGACCCGTCACTGGTTTATCTGGTTTACAACAATAACCTAAACGACCTCGACTATCGGTCTATATCATAACATAGAGTTTACTTTAAATAGTAATTTAAAATTGGTATCGCATAAAAAAGAAAAATGGGAAAAGAAAAAAAAAAAGATACCTCGCAAAATCTGCAAGAGCACGCAACAACAAACTAAAAATAAATGAATGTTATTAATATTCACCATCTTTACTAAAGGTTAATAAAGCATAGAGATCATTTATGAATATCAATTCTCCTTTAAATTCAACTAAACTATAAAAAAAAGTGCATTTAATTTTTTTTTTCTTTTATAGGAGAGGTATTGATAGAATTCGCAAATAGCCCATTAAGTAAATCAACACTTTTCTTATGAGGTTGTTCAAAAATGTAATCTTATATCCTAATTCATCATATTCATCCATAGGAAACATACTCCTAGTTTCACATAAAGAAAGCAGACAATAGGTCATTTGCTGAATTAAAAAAACAAGAAGAAAAAGGAGATGATGATGTCACGGCAATAGAAAAATATGGTGGAACTTAATAAGTAGATTCTTATATATAAACCAGATGTAATTCAACAGCAAAATGCGATATGTTCATTATGAGCATTAAAAAACACGTTTGTCCATATCATCAGTTTAAAAAATCATTTATTATTTTCACCATTATAAATAATCCATAACAATAACACAATTTAAATTCTCTTATTACATTATTAAAATCTATGTTTACTTAACTAGAATCGTATTCGTAAACATTAAAATCGCGTGTCCGATATCAAAAATAAAAATATAAAAATAAAAATAAAAAATTAATTCGAATAAACAAATGTAGAAACAACATTTATAAAAGATGTTTTAAACGAGAAAATAATAATAAATAAATAAATAAATAAAAAAGTTTATATTTAATTATATAGACGTGAACGAAGGAAGTTTATAGAAAAACAAAAATACCTGTACGAAATGCGATAATTTCAGTAAAAATTATCAATAATCCGTACAAAGCTCTTTCCCAAATTAGAGTTTTAGCAGAATTAGTTAGGTCCCTTTGTGCGAAGACAAGATAAACCCGGAACAATGACAATTAGAAATAAAGTAAAACTAATGCCACCGAGCGGAAGTAATTGTCAAATACATAAATCCAGATGTCGTGAATGTTTCAAAGGAAATACATAATTTACAAACTTTCTCATTCAAAGTGAAAATGAAAGTTTTAGTAAATTACATTTATGAAATACTTCTCTATATATATGGCCTAAAATATATACACAGGATTAATATTTTTACATTATATCTATTGAATTAATACAAAATCATTTTTTTTTCTTTTTATATTATACGATTGTTTTCTATGTTAGAAATTTATGTACAGATATTTTTAGGTAGATGTAGCTGTGTTTTGGGATTAGGATAAAACTTAAGAGGATTGCTTGTGAATTATGAACTTGGATACGTTTAGGTTTTTCTAATCAGTAAACAACTGTAAGTAAGTCTGATGTATGAATATCAAATTTGAATATTGTCTGGGATGAAATTCACTTTTATACATCTTTGAAAATTTATGTATGTTATAACTTTCGTAAACTAACATCGTTGATCTTGTATAAGGTAGGTTTAAATTCTATATTGAATTTTCTCTTCATTATAACCCACTAATCACAAAATTTCAATATTGAATTTTGATTTCAGTTAACAGTGTGCAAATTAATTTTGTAAATGAATATCTAACGTCAAGTACTGTTAATAATTAATGCTACTATTCAAATTTTAATAAAGTTACATGACTAATATTGTGTAATTATAATGGTCGATCTTAATTTAGCTTTACAAACGAGTCAAAACTCTTTTGGGAAGATAACTTGTGACTCACCAAAAATTACTAAAGTGTTCCTTCATTTTTCAATAATTACTTGGTAAATTGATAAATATATATTGGGTGTATTCCCGATACTGTTAGACTTTCCTCCGTTGCGAATCATTTCAAGAAAATTATACATGAAAATTGATTTAGTGTTTGTAGCTTTAGATGAATCGAATAGGGAAAACAAATAATATTATAATTTTATACAATTAGAGAGGTGAGTTAGAAGAATGGTGTCACTCCTTTTGATAGATTTTATTTATTTATTTTTTTATTAATTTAATCACTTTAAGGGTAGGTCTGTGAAAGCGCAACGTGTGGGCAACCTAAAACCTACACACGTTATGCTTCGCTCAAAATAATCTAGTATAACATTAAAATTAACATTAGCACGAGGGAAACATTGTGTAATTATAAAAATGAGTAATTGTGAATAATTTAATAATTTAATTTAACTAATGTTAATAAATAAAATTGAAATTTTTGGATTCCTTCCTTAAAAATTCAACATGAAAAATATCGAATATAATCCTTTTTTTTTTAGTTAAAGAAAATAATGAAATAATTCGAATTATTTATTTTAATCTCTATAATAAAATATTTGAAAGAATGTAGACAGTTTTCTATAATAACTTATTTGTAAAATGAATAATTTATCGGAGAAATAAAACATTTAAATTTACAACATATTCCTTTACATATAAAGAAAATGCTTTATCTTTGCAGGAATCATGTTCTATATTACTTATAATAAATAGTTTATATAGGTTATTCGGCGTAAATAAGAAATGTTTCAAATATGGAAAATAGACCACTTACGATACTTATAAATTATAAATTACATGACTTTTGTATATAACTTCTGAACACGTAGAGTACATATTTAGTACAAAGCTTATCTTTTCTATATTTAGTCTATGTATATGAATATGCCAGTAAAATATTCATAGATTATGTGACAAAAATATCATATTATCTATGAATTTTTAGCATATTTGTATGCACTGACATACGCAAATAAATATAACTTATCTGTTGTAGATAACCAATCCATTTAGTCAATAATTAGTTTGTGTGTGTGTAAATATACAAATACCTGTTCTGTTTTCTAATTGTTAATATATAAAAATTAAAACAAGTAAATTAGTTAATATAATAAAAAATAAATAAAATATCCAAGAATAATTCTAGAAATAAATAAAATAAATTCGAAATAAAAAACTGAAACTGAATAAAGTATTAAATAACTAATTAAAACAGAATCAAATGGATATAAGTTTGATGATCAGCTTGTATCTAATTAGAATATTTTAATACTAATCGATATTAATACATAAAGTTAAAGCTTAAAAACAGAATGAACGATTATTTTCTAAATTAAGTAGAACTCGAGGGGTTCTTTTTTTAAAAAAAAGAAATAAGAAATGTAAGTGACTTTAATACCTATAACACGAGCTCTTATTCAATTATAATTAGATAAGTGTAAAGTTATAAAATAATTATAGTAAAAACTTTTGAAATTTTTTATTATTACATCGATATTTGCAGTCTCTAAAAGCTTAACAGTGAATCATCTTAACAACAAAGTTGTGTCGTGACAATCGAATAAATCATTCGTTAAGTATGATAAGATGTGTAAAATTAATCCTCACCTAGATTTATAAATAAATACATTTCGATAATTTAAGTATATATATATAGAGATAAAGAAACTTAATTAGTTTCTATTCACCTTTAAAAAAAGAAAGAACTATTACAGTTGAGATTGACTATCTTCAATGATTCTCATTAGATAAACAGGGTTGTTGCAAAGCCCTTTCACTCTGATAATAATTTATCGATCTGACCCTTATAGTTTTGAGGTGTAGTATAAAGCATATTGTAGATAATTGATAAGAGATTTGTTATTCTAGTATCAATTAATTGCATGATACTTCCTGTTAAAATTTAATATCTCTAGGGACGATGTATAAAAGTACAATAGCACAAGGAAGAGATTTCAAAAAAAAAAAAAAAATGCACATGAAAAGCATTAAGAATTCAATTATTGCAGTAAAAAATGGTAGGAAAAAAATCTTCATAAGCATCAATCAGAGTGAATCGTGGACAAGTTAGACAGAAAACAATCTTGTGAAGCATTTTAAGATTCCTTTTAAAGTTAGTACGAAACAAGTAATCAATGCTATAACTCAGTCGACAATAAAGTTTCCTTCTATGCGTATGCTTCCATCCCCCATCTTCGATTTTCTCATTTTGTCTTCCCCCCTATTTTACCTTCTTTTCAATCATTTCTTTGCCTGTAATACTCGGATACTAAAATGTCTCGGATGAGTTTATCTTTTTCGTCTTTTGACAGTTTAAGAAATGATTAGACTGTCTTATCCTCTTTAAGAACAATCGAATCCTTTTAAGAAATGGAGGTTCGTTCTTTACTGAAAATGACTGCATACTTTGCTAAAAGAATTTTCTTCTTTTTAACAAAATGCAGAGAATAAAATTTCATTCAATACCATCTGAAATTTGAAATTTTTCTTTCTTTTTTTTTTATCGAATCATTGGCTTATGATGTAGAGAACTGCATCGTTTTTTTCTGAGCCTTTACTGATGTAATTCCACATTATATTGTATTTTACGTAAAAAATAAGTTTGAAAAAAACTTCAAATTTATTAGAATTTTATTATAGAAGCAGTTAAACATTGAACGAAATCATCTTAAGTAAGTCAATTTGCTGAACAAATTTCTAATTTTTTTTTATTTTTTTTTGACAATCAAATAGTGTGTGTTTGTTATTTTATACTACCGAAGACAGGATATGATGTACAAGTTAATTTAAACACATTCTAAATTAAGAAGGAGCAGTCTGTCCTAAGAAAAGCGGGAAATTCGCCACGTACTCTTCAAGCCGGTCATTTTCTTGCACATGGCTACTGTTGTTGGGAACTTGTACTACATAAAGATTAAAGTTCATGACCTCTCCGTATAGTTGTGGGAGACGCTTCACCTGGTTGCTCTTCATCATTGACCTTGAATGCAGGACCAGTCCAAACAGTTACGCAAACAGGTACTAAGGTTGCGAAGCATGCTTTGAATTTAAATCATTTTGTACGCGTTATTCACTGCTGCACAGCAAACAAAATATGGAAGCAAAAGTTTAATTCTGCATAAAATAAAAATAAAATATAAAATAAAACCTCGACGAACTTTTAACATTGAACAGAAGCGATTCATCGAAAGAATTTTGTAAGAAAGTCTTTAAAATATTCAAATTATTTCCCCCTCCCTTCCCTCTTTTCAACGATGGCCAAAGTAAAAGAGAATCTCTAAAATCGAATGAAAAGACGGAAAAGGAACAGCATCTTTTTACTTTTAAAACAGGACAATGGAAGAGATCAAAAAGCGATCATTTGACTTTTCTACACTAGAAACCGGAAGCAATTACGACGTATTGCATGTTCGCATCAATTGTCCTCCTTTTTAGCCACAATTTGGAGTAGTTCATCTTTCAAGCAGCAAGAAGTAGGAGGCTTAATACTAGTACAAGACTGTTTAAGTTCAATTTCGATCAGACTCTATCAGAATGCAACAGATCTACAGCATAATGAACCTTTTGTAGAATTTAGAATAGAATTTTCTCTTCAGAAAGACAAAAGAAACGCTTTTTTTTTACCACTTATACTTTTCAGAGTTAAATCATAATTTAGATTTAACTCTGAAAAGTATAAGTTTATGATTATTTAGAGCATTGCACTCGTAAAATTTAACTTAAGTAAAGCATATCCGGTTAGACAAGACGTGACGAAAGTAATCATTTGACTTTATTAAAATTAATTTTTCGTCGTTTAAAAATCTCATAAAAATTTTAAACGATATCACGTTTAAAATTTGAAATATAACACGTATAAATATTTTAAAAATCAACTTTAATTCCCTTAATTGGTGAACTTTAAACCTTAGTAATTATTAAAGAATTTTAATTATTTAAAAATCTCATATAAAATAGATAACGTTGATATTGCATTCTAAAACTTTCAAAAGAAAAAAAAAAGAAAAATAAACGTTGTAATCGATTTACTGTTTAATTGTTTAATTAAAGATCCATCCCGAATTTTATGTTTTCCCATTTATCTTCGGAATTCTTGGCCATTTCCTGACTATAGCAGCTTGTAACGCAACGTGACTAATGTCGAAGAAAGTTCGATTACGTCTAAGATGAAATTTTCACGGTAACACGCAGTAAAGGTGGCGACTTTTACTGAAAGTAAACAGATCTTGTCAGTTAGAAACAACATTAATCTGAAAATACAGCAGAAGAGCAGTTACTGTAGACTATAGTTAAAATCACCTACACATCATCAGAGATGGTAAAGTCTATAAGGAGACATGTGCAAAGAATCATGTTGCTCTACGTTATTAGATTTAACTCAAGCTATTTTGGATGTTCTTCATTATTCAGTTGTATTTTTTTCTTCCTTTTATTTCTTTTTTTTTTTTTACTTACACCGAATGAACCAAACTTGCTGTATATATGTTTACTTTACATATATAAAGGTGTAAATCGGGGAAGATACAAAAATCGATTTTATATAATTCTTGTAAAATTATGTTTTTTTTTTATTTTATTAATGCAAATTCTTACAAATTATCTTACTAATTAGTTAAATAAAAAATGTTACTATCCCCTTTTATTACACTGAAATAATTGTTAAATCAACAAAATGTTCGAAGAAGCGAATGAAGTTTTACATTACTAAATTTACAAAGAGGTTGATTACGGATTCTATTCTTTACAATTCAAATTTTTTGGTGCCAACATGTGCAATTTGTTGAAATTTACACCGTAGAGATTCGATATATATCAAGAAAAAAAAAAAAGAGGGTTTCTTACCATAAACTCATTATCCTACTGATACAAAAAAGTTTTAAAACTTGAATTATGTAAACTATTTTTTATATAAAATAAACAAAACTTAAAAGTAACTTTAACCAACTTCATCACAGCCCAGTGACCTGAAATAGAAATTTTTTTAAGAGTATATATTGTTTTTTTATAAATATATTTTCTAATTTTCAACAGATGCTTTAGAATAATAAGATAAAAGTTAAAAAAAAAACAGAAGTAAAGAAAGTTGAAAATCTATAAGTCAAAAGATGAGAAGGAAAGGAAGAAAAGAAGAATTAAGATGTCAAAGCACGAGAAAGTGTAACAAGAAATATTTACACAAGATGGTTCCAAGACATTGCCAAACTATCGATTCTCGGAGTTGTAGGTAAGGTTAAGGCATCTTGTTTACATGACCTGATACACCTTAAACCTATCCTATTGATTGAAACCCTTACAGTAAAATCCGATTTAGTCATGCGTTTTTTTGAAATTTATTCTTAAAAATTTAACTTTTGAAGAAAAAAATGGCTATATTGGAATTTTTAGAACAAAAAATACATATACACAATAAGCAAAAATAACAACGATCTTCTACTGCAACTTATATCCGTCCCCGAGGATATCAGAAACTTATAAGTAGCAGTAAGTGGAGCCTTATAACTGTATTTTAAATGCCCATAGGCTAAAGTTTAGATAATAATTCGGAAATATGATACTATCCGGATGTTAAATGTGTGAATGGAGTTTATATTCATTTGGGAAAGCCATTGATTCGCTCGACCTCGTCGATTTAACCTTTAAATGCTCCATTCGAGGAAAATTGCGATAATTAAGAAGGCAGAAATTAGGACAACTCTCGTAATCCTTCCAAACTTCATTAATCCAAATTCCCGTCTACCTAATTTAGAAAGAAGTAGAGAAATCCTCAATTCGGAAAGATTGCAGTCTTTAACTAAATCCTTTACAAGTAGTCTTTAATAAATCCTATAATCTTATTTAGTTCTCGATCAGAAGTTTCCATATTTTTCTTTTTCTTAGCTGAATAATATTTATATATTTACAAAAGTTTGCTAAGAATATTTTCTTAGCCTTTTCACTTACCCTTCTCGCTAGTCTTCATTCTACATTATTTTGTAATCAATAGAAATGACGTCCCAAAACATCCTTCGTCACTTTTATAATGAAGAAAAAGCAATAAATTAAAATTATAATGAGTTTAATCTGAGAAAACAATCAAAGAAAAGTTTTGTCACAGAATAAATTGTGATGGAAGCCAGAAACTGTCACATACGCTGCTGAAAGCACAAACTTAATAGAAGTTACTGCAACAGTTCGACTAAAATTCGCTTCTAAAATGCTGGACCGCCGTAATTAGCCTATTTAATTATCTTAAGCGATCTACATCGGGACGATAGCCAGATGCTGTTTGTAGATGGACAAGATCACTCAGTGCACGTGTCGCCAAAAGTAGTGCTAAAGGATTTCATATCGAATGAGGGGAGAGTGAGTTATCTCTTTAATCTATATAAATATAAATACATATATAAATAAAAGAGGAATTGTCTTATTAAAAGCTGATGATAGTAAGAGAAATAAATTTATCTTTACGAGCAATGTAAAAGTATTTATTTACACTATAATAGATCTACATCAACTCGTTCTTGCAGTTTCCAGAAGGGAGAAGAAAAGCGTAGATAAACGTCGTAAAATTCTTCTATTTATTTATTTAAATGCTTTCTATAAAATTAATAACTAAAACCGAGAGAAGATTATATTAACTTTGATTTTTGTAAATATAAACACACGCAATTTTATCGTAATTGGTTCTATATGTGTAAGAAGCAGTCTTCTGTTTAATATTTAATAAAAATTTCTTATCAATTAAAACGTGTTAATTAAAATAAATTGCCAAATAGTTTTATCTCCTAAGAAACTAACCTGTTAGCCATACTAATAACATTTCATTAAAAATACAGAAGGTTGATATTTTGCACATTTTATTTTTTTTTTTTACTGTTATAAATCTTGTTAAATTTATTTCTGATGCTGTAATAATTTTTCTAATCTGACAAAAACTTTCTCCAGCATCTTGTTTTTTGGTAAACTCTTCTATTTGGTAAGAAAGTTCGATTACGTCTAAGATGAAATTTTCACGGTAACACGCAGTAAAGGTGGCGACTTTTACTGAAAGTAAACAGATCTTGTCAGTTAGAAACAACATTAATCTGAAAATACAGCAGAAGAGCAGTNTTTCAACTCTATTTTTTTTTTTTTTTTTTGTTTTTTCCTCTATAAAAAAAATCAAAACTTATATAAGATATATATCGTATTTCGTTTGAAAACTTAGGCCTATAATATTATATTTTACAGAATGTCTTTAAAATTAAACTCTATAGTTTCTAGATAAATTCATCAAGAACAATTGTATGAGTTGATTGTAAAAGCATCCCTATTTGGAAATAGAATTGGAAACTTCTTTCGATAATTTACCACTTTTTCTTTCTTTCTTCCTTCTGTAAAAACCATTCAATTTACTTCAATCGATAATACTATTTTTCAGAAAGTTCTCTTTATAAAAATCTTGTTTTACTTTAGAAAATCTCGTTCTTTCGCGAGTTCTCTATTTTAACTTTACCTTTCAGGCCGAAGACTAAGAATGTATTTCTTTTCGTAAATTTACTTGTCTGTGGATTTCTTTTATGTTAAAAAAAATCTGATTTGAAATATATTTCGGAACTCAGAAAATGAAATTCGATATAATTTCGGATAAGATTTTACAACTCGATAATATTTTACATTGTCAATCTTGTTTTCAAGAATATTTTCTTATAGTTAATTTTATCCAGTTTGGAGTACATTTTACTGAAAATATATAACTTATTATTATTTTTTTTTCGATTTAGAATAATACATTTTACAATTTTTTTTCTAGTAAGAAATTAATTTAATAAATTAATACGAGTGTTTATTATTATTATTATAAGATATTACAGTGAAGTAACACAATTTATGGGTGTGCATTGCATTGAAGTTATACCCCGTAAACAATTGAAAGTTACATTTTAATGACATGAAACTGATAAATAATAATCATGTTTCAATAATAGTGAAACGTGGCATTTCTAGAGTTGTGTGTTAGTTAAGATAAGATTGTATTAGATTTGAGTAAAGTGGCATAAAATTAAGTTACATTGGAAGCGATATTGTCAGATTTAATTAATAAGAATAATATTCTAAAGGTATAGCTTTAAGCGACTAATATGACGTTTAAAAGATATTAGTGTGAATTAGTTACGTTATTCTAAATATCTTAATATCCGAAATATATATATATATATAATTTAAACTACGTAATTTATGAATTGTTGAATATTCTCCAATTTATTCGAAAATGATTCGTTATATGTAAAATCTCATAAGAAAAAAAAAATGTTTTGTTTATAAATTTGAGAAAATATTGTGTAAATAGTAATATATTTTAACATTATTTTTGCATTTTTCACACGAGTGATGTGTTAAATGGAAGTCTTTCCCTCCCCAAGACATTCGCGATGGAAAATAAAAGGAAATAAATTGAATTATTTTAAAATAATCTAAATATTAGAGAAAATTATAAACTAAAATAAGTAAATTTTTACAGAAAATATGTGAATTATTTTCATATTACTCTCTTCTTTTTTACGAAACAAAATGATGTTACTTAGATTTCGATAGTTAAAAATAATTAAATTTATAAAAATTTTATTGATAAAAATAGTTTATTTAGTATACTTTTTTAATATATATTTAAAAAATTAAAATTAAATAATCACGTTTAAACGATACAGTAGATAACTAAAAACGGGAGACCAGAATTAGAACGTGCAAACCCACATCCACCCCTGTAGCATTGTAGATGTACAGTACTGTCTGTACTAGTGGCATTAGTGCTGTGAATGAACAGTAGCCTATAAACTCTTAGATACTGTAAATATATAAGTGCGTTTGTAACATTCAAATGTATTTCCTGTGTTTATTTATAATGATAAGGGGCCCGGGCCCCCTGATTATGCAACAAAAATGATGTCCAGAGATGTCACGTCATAAAACGTGACGCAAAATGGCATTGATTCAAGCCAAATATGATGGAATTAAAATTAAAATTTATTTAAATCAGTAGTCACGGCAGTGACTCCCCGCCAAGTATATAAACGATTATGTAGCGACTTATGTTTATGCGAATTTACTAGCTATAAAGTCAGCATTAAAGATTTTAAACGTATCTTATATATTTAGGCTTGCAGACTATTAATTTAAAAAAAAAAATTGTGGACCTAAACGTTAACAGAATTATCTGTTTTGATTTATAGTTTAGAAGAGCATAGGTTGCACATGTCTTCTTCTGTTAGATGGGAAAGACACTAGTTCCAATAGGTAGCATTGACCTAAATATGGTCGAATTGATCATTAACTATGTTCTTCATCATTAAGGTCGATTCACTTTTGTGAATAAAAGCAAGAAAAGTTTTCATGTTAAAGAAAAAAAGTAAAAGAAAGTTTCCTTTCATATCATGTTTCTTTTCAACCATTTTGTTCTTTGTGTTGGACTGCGATCATCTTTTATCATTACAGAAAGTTGTTTCTGGATGTGTTATGCCCCACTATAAATCTTTAATAAAAGATTTATAGAAGGGCATAACACATCCACAACGCATCTTTCTATACTGTTTTTTCTTCGAAGCACATATATTTTTAATAACGAAATGACTTTAACCTAATTTGCATTTTATAAAACAAAAAAAAAACAGAAGAAGATTTTCAGGTTTTACTCGGTTTTATATATAGGCCTATATATAATATAATTACAAAATTTTAACGAAATTTAGAAACAAAGATCGCTTGTTTAGCATGAAAACAATACACAGTAATAATATATAGTTGAACTCTTAAGGTATATTATCGACGAAGCGTGAAAGATAAATTGAAAAGCATTGGTAAAACGAGAAGATGGAAATCAATAATTTGAAGAAATAATCAATAAATTGTAATATTTCTAATTATCTTTGAGTTACAATAAATATAAACTTATAAATAAATAAATTTGTAAACCGTATCTTTTAAAAGAGATTCAAAAAAACTTGTATAGTATAACAAACGTATCATGATGACAAATTACATCTATTCACTCGAGTAGTACGTGAATGACGTCGACATTACGAAATGATAATCTGTTCTATCGGGGCATCGACCTTTATATCACAGCTGACTTTACTTCTACTCAGACGAGTTTGCAACACGTGACTAGCGTAACCGTTTATAAATTTATAAGTAATTTTTTTTCCCTCTTATTTTTTCCTGTTTTACATAGTCTCAATATAATAAATTAAGTTATCTCGCTATAAGTTTCTAAACTAAATAATAATAATATATATATATATAGCCTATATAAGATCGAAGAGGAGTTCGTCAATGCGATAATATTCCTGTGTTATACGATGACTTTGCTCAATATTGAATTTATTCATTTAGAAAATAAATATTAAACGTTTAATCTAATGTTATTAATTAAAATAATTGACTAATATTTCCAAACGAGAATGCAAATTAATTTTGCTGATGGAAGGTTTTCTCCATAAAAATAGCTCCAATATTAACTATAAAAATTACTGGAAGAAATTAAAAAAATAAAAATTAATCTATAGAATATTTTTCTCCCTACAAAAAGTAGAATTTTACTGATAAAATTATTTGTTGAAAAATATTTTAAAATTAAAAATAATTGCAGAAAAAAAAAGGGGGAGGGGAAAAATTACTGACTAAAATGTCGGCGAAAAGGGTGTATTTTTTTTTATTATAAAAAAAACTGCTTTAAAATGTTAATTTGATATTAACACGTATAATTATTTTCTTTTTTATGCAAGATAATTTTAAATATTAGAAAATTTAAGTTCAAATCGTTCAGAAAGTTGAAGGAAAGACGGTTATAAACCTAGACAGAGAAAGAAAACAGAAAAAAAATTACATATAATATATATATATATGGAAAAAAAAAGAGTAAGTTGTTTAATTGCCGTGAAAGACGGTTGTGTCTGTAGTACGGTGAACAACACGAAGACAAACAGGTTTGTCTGAAAAGGAAAAAGTGCAACGGTCAGAACACCTGCAGAGGACAAAGAATGACTCATCATCTCCATCTTGTCTGTAATAGTGCTATAAGGAGCGATTGGGAATCAACAGCCTTATCAAAACCTTCCAAATCTAATTCAATCATAAATTGGATACTACAGAAAACTAAAAGAATATTTAGAGCATATATAATAAACCAAAAAAATAAAAAAAAAATCTAGAATAATAAAATAATTTATGGTTAAATTAATCAATTTATTTTTTTTTTTAAGCACGTGAAGCGTATTCTATATAACCCGATTTATTCCTGTTATTCTGGAATATTTTCTTTGTTTGATAACATACAATATTCTTGTTCCTGACAATTGTTCTCGTATTTTAGTGATAAGGAGTAAATAAATTAGGTTGATTTATCGTCTGATTTTTCATATAATGGGATTGATTTATGTGATTTCTCAGGGAATTAAAATTAAAATTTATTTAAATCAGTAGTCACGGCAGTGACTCCCCGCCAAGTATATAAACGATTATGTAGCGACTTATGTTTATGCGAATTTACTAGCTATAAAGTCAGCATTAAAGATTTTAAACGTATCTTATATATTTAGGCTTGCAGACTATTAATTTAAAAAAAAAAATTGTGGACCTAAACGTTAACAGAATTATCTGTTTTGATTTATAGTTTAGAAGAGCATAGGTTGCACATGTCTTCTTCTGTTAGATGGGAAAGACACTAGTTCCAATAGGTAGCATTGACCTAAATATGGTCGAATTGATCATTAACTATGTTCTTCATCATTAAGGTCGATTCACTTTTGTGAATAAAAGCAAGAAAAGTTTTCATGTTAAAGAAAAAAAGTAAAAGAAAGTTTCCTTTCATATCATGTTTCTTTTCAACCATTTTGTTCTTTGTGTTGGACTGCGATCATCTTTTATCATTACAGAAAGTTGTTTCTGGATGTGTTATGCCCAACTATAAATCTTTAATAAAAGATTTATAGAAGGGCATAACACATCCACAACGCATCTTTCTATACTGTTTTTTCTTCGAAGCACATATATTTTTAATAACGAAATGACTTTAACCTAATTTGCATTTTATAAAACAAAAAAAAAACAGAAGAAGATTTTCAGGTTTTACTCGGTTTTATATATAGGCCTATATATAATATAATTACAAAATTTTAACGAAATTTAGAAACAAAGATCGCTTGTTTAGCATGAAAACAATACACAGTAATAATATATAGTTGAACTCTTAAGGTATATTATCGACGAAGCGTGAAAGATAAATTGAAAAGCATTGGTAAAACGAGAAGATGGAAATCAATAATTTGAAGAAATAATCAATAAATTGTAATATTTCTAATTATCTTTGAGTTACAATAAATATAAACTTATAAATAAATAAATTTGTAAACCGTATCTTTTAAAACAGATTCAAAAAAACTTGTATAGTATAACAAACGTATCATGATGACAAATTACATCTATTCACTCGAGTAGTACGTGAATGACGTCGACATTACGAAATGATAATCTGTTCTATCGGGGCATCGACCTTTATATCACAGCTGACTTTACTTCTACTCAGACGAGTTTGCAACACGTGACTAGCGTAACCGTTTATAAATTTATAAGTAATTTTTTTTCCCTCTTATTTTTTCCTGTTTTACATAGTCTCAATATAATAAATTAAGTTATCTCGCTATAAGTTTCTAAACTAAATAATAATAATATATATATATATAGCCTATATAAGATCGAAGAGGAGTTCGTCAATGCGATAATATTCCTGTGTTATACGATGACTTTGCTCAATATTGAATTTATTCATTTAGAAAATAAATATTAAACGTTTAATCTAATGTTATTAATTAAAATAATTGACTAATATTTCCAAACGAGAATGCAAATTAATTTTGCTGATGGAAGGTTTTCTCCATAAAAATAGCTCCAATATTAACTATAAAAATTACTGGAAGAAATTAAAAAAATAAAAATTAATCTATAGAATATTTTTCTCCCTACAAAAAGTAGAATTTTACTGATAAAATTATTTGTTGAAAAATATTTTAAAATTAAAAATAATTGCAGAAAAAAAAAGGGGGAGGGGAAAAATTACTGACTAAAATGTCGGCGAAAAGGGTGTATTTTTTTTTATTATAAAAAAAACTGCTTTAAAATGTTAATTTGATATTAACACGTATAATTATTTTCTTTTTTATGCAAGATAATTTTAAATATTAGAAAATTTAAGTTCAAATCGTTCAGAAAGTTGAAGGAAAGACGGTTATAAACCTAGACAGAGAAAGAAAACAGAAAAAAAATTACATATAATATATATATATATGGAAAAAAAAAGAGTAAGTTGTTTAATTGCCGTGAAAGACGGTTGTGTCTGTAGTACGGTGAACAACACGAAGACAAACAGGTTTGTCTGAAAAGGAAAAAGTGCAACGGTCAGAACACCTGCAGAGGACAAAGAATGACTCATCATCTCCATCTTGTCTGTAATAGTGCTATAAGGAGCGATTGGGAATCAACAGCCTTATCAAAACCTTCCAAATCTAATTCAATCATAAATTGGATACTACAGAAAACTAAAAGAATATTTAGAGCATATATAATAAACCAAAAAAATAAAAAAAAAATCTAGAATAATAAAATAATTTATGGTTAAATTAATCAATTTATTTTTTTTTTAAACACGTGAAACGTATTCTATATAACCCGATTTATTCCTGTTNTCTTTTTTTTTTTTTCTTTTTTAAATACGTGTTTTAGTATAGTCGTTCTAATACTGGATGCAGACACGATCGGAACGTTATCGTCATATTTTTTTTTTTAATTCTTTTTTCCTCTTTCCCTTTCTCGAACGTTTGTTGAATTTGGTTCTCGGTTATCAAGAAAACTAATGATGGTCAGTAAAATAGTATTGATCCAATAGACACACCCATATCATAAATGGGAGAAAGTTATCGGGTTTTTTTAGATACGTGAAGTGTGAGATAAGTTCCTATTTTTTTTCTCCCAACGTATTGTATAATCTCTGATAGGATCGATGTGTTTCAGGAATTAAAGTTTCACACCATTAAAAATGTTTATTTATTATTATTATTTTTTTTCAAAAGAGTGTTGATATACTTTACTTAATGACGAATTTACATATTAAAAAATAAAGACAAAGATGGAAATAAAAATGTAAAATAACAGTAAAAATCATTAAAGAAATTCTGATTTTAATATAATAAAACGATATAAATTTATCTAATGAATAAATTTCTTTAAGTTTTGAAAATAATATCGAATATTTCAACATTAATTTCAAAGTTCATGAATTTTCAAGTGCCAAATTTAATTTTCATCGAAACTTTAATGGTTAGAGATGTAAATTTATGTAAACGAAAGAAATTTATTAATAGGCCCTATCATAGATTTATTAATCATAATACAAAAAAAAAAATATATTAAATTTTCCCAATCCAGTTAAATAAATATAAAATTGTTAATAATATTTAATTCGATACTGCATTTTCCTTAAATTTATATAAGATTTAGAGCGTAAAATTCGAATGTAGAATGCTTATAAAGTGTAATGGCATAGATTTTAAATATTTAAATAATAACTGTAACGAAAGATTGAAAATTATATCATTGCTTGAAGGAAGAAAATTTCGAGTAAAAGTCTCGCATTATCATATTTTTATTTTCCTATTTAAGTATTCAAATCGATTTTTACTATTAAACCACAAATTCCCATAATTATTACTTCTATCCAGTAAAGGAGAAAGGGGGAGAAAAACGAAGAAAATAATATATTAGAAAACATTATGACAGGAAATAAATTAGAAACTCAGAATATAATAATCTAAGCGGGAAGAATAATGATCACGATAATGAATTTGATAAAAAGAAATGACTTGGGTTAATTTAAGACTGTCAAAAGGGATTGAAATACATAAAAACATTAAAATTAATAAGTTGGATTATTTTATAAGAAAGTCGAACAAAAATTTTATCGCCCCACAATAGGGAAATCCCCATTAGTAAGAATTAATTGGGTCTTTTCCAATAAGAGACATCGTTGTAGGACGAATCGAATGAAACAAGAAAAAAAAATATAGAAAAAAAAAGAAAAGAAGATAAAAAGAAAGAAATACTCTTGTCCACTCTTCTTCAAAAATACAATAAGGGCCAAGTGGCTGGAGGGGGCAATTGCATCCTGGACAAGATGGCGCCAGAGGCAGTCAGTCAGTGTGTATAGAAGTCCTCTCAGCGGTCATTGTGGTCAACGATTGTGCTTTGACCTCCACGAGTCACGTCGTGATTAAGATGAAGTGAACGGCATTATTATAACTCCGATATGTCTTTGTTTTGTTTTGTTAGTAGACTTATCGTTCGACATTATTCTCTTTACACATATTTGACTTTCTGCCTTTCATTTTACCAATTATAACATATTAATTTAAAATATCTAACAAAGGATTTCCAATCTATCTTTAATCATAAAGTGGATATTCTTGACATGATTTACATCATCTCGTCTTAATTAAAATGTAATTAAGCAAATACTCGTAAGGAATTCGTTTCAGAAAACTACTAAATGGAGATCATTTATTAAATTTTCTAATGGAAAAATTATTCTTGTTTTATCAAAAGATTAAACAGATTCGTAGTGATTAGATTTACTCGTTAGCACTTTTATATTATGCTGTTTTGTAGAATTTTATTTATTATTATTATATATATATATATATTTGTTTTTTCTTTTTTTTTTTAACTAATGCATTTAACCTGTAGTGGAAAAGGTCTAAATTTGGTTTAAGGCCTTCGAGGCGCTTTCGCACCTTTTTATTTTTATTTTCTAAAGCGAATTTTTTCTCCTTTTCTTCAACAGTAANCTGAGTATAAAATACTTTTATTCTTTTCGTTAAATTCACTTTCAATCTACTGTACTGTTGTAACTATAACATCTTCCAAGAGGAACAATACACGAGTAATGCGAAAGAAAAAAAGTTTTAGACGCATTAAAATTAATTAAGGAAGGGAAAAAAGTAAGATGAGAATATATTTTTTGATCCTGTTTATAAATTTAGAAAAACATAAGCTGAATAAACGGATGCACATGAGCTGTTTCTAAAGGTATTATTATGTACAAATTGTTTTTATTTTCAGTTTTATTATTAAATTTACTTCAATATAAAGATAATATACACACCGTAAACAAAGAAAAAAAAAACATTCCCCTCTTGCGAAATTATCCTATTTTTGAATATATAATTTGTATATTAGATGAGTAACAAGCGAAAGAAAATCTACAAACTTTTAGAATTGTTCCTCATTAACTATTTCATTCTACAGTCTTGTATTAAATTCTAGATAAAACCTATAGTTAAATATACTTTCTAGATTTAATTATAGAATATAGAATTAATCCTAGAAAATAATCGTGAGATTTATAAATACTTTATAGAACTTTTGTTTCAAAGATACTTACATTATAACGTTGTCAATAAAATTAAAAATATTCTACTAGATTAATGTTTATGTGAATAAATATATATGTTTTTTTAAATCGTAATTTAAATATATACTGCTTGTATCCTTATCTCCAATATTATATAATGGCCTAGAATTTATAAATTCAGAAATCTTGTTACGTGTTTGTTTTCTTTTTTTTTTTTCCTAGGGTATCGGGTGCTTGTATCAGTTACCACAGAAAAGAGGCTAAATGGGGTTTATTAACAGGAGAGAAATGATTCTAATGACTGAAAAAAAGATCTGATAAACTTGGATTTAGTCAATTATAATTTTAAACTACTTTTTTTTTATGGTGCAGCGATTAAGTTAAAGACTTAACAATTTCCTTCACTACTAATTTGTCTAAAGAAAATATGATAAATGGCTCATTGTTAGTATTTACAGAGTTTTGAAGAAGGCTGTTTCTACTTAAAATTTCGTTTCATCCAAACAATTTAATTGGAATTTCTTACTTGAAAAATACGAAAAGAGAAGTTTTAATTTCGAAGGGATAAAAAATTCGTTAATATACCGAAAGAATTTTTTTATAGAGAAAAACTTTTTTTTATTATTATTATTATTAAAGAAAAGCCAGGATATTTTTAGAAAAAAAAAAACATGTTAAAATTCACTTTAAGCTTTATTTTCGCATTAAATTTTATTGAAAGAAGTAAATTATCGTAATGTTAATTAGCATTAATGAAGAGAAACTTAATTACACTATTACTAAAGTTCGATTATCCTTTTAAACACGTAAAGTCACCAAAGAATAAAGGAAAATTCGGAGCCCCTCAAGGCCATACAAGTCACGTTGGAAGGCATAACAGCTTCAGTTATCAACCGATCAATCTTTCTCTGGGAGAACAGGGGAAAAGGGGTAGTAGCGTCCTATGTGGCTAAGGAAAGGCAATCACGGAGCTGTCTTTCGAAAGACGATATCTTCTGAAAAGGAAAAGCCTAGAAGAGGAAAAGTTGTCGATTGTCGTCCAAGACGATGACAACAAGAATCGAGATTAAAAAAGAGCAGCAATGATTGGATTGTGGAATCGGCATACATTCCCATCCTCTCTTTTCGGAAATACGTGATTCGTAA
Source organism: Centruroides sculpturatus (assembly GCF_000671375.1). NCBI lineage: Eukaryota > Metazoa > Arthropoda > Arachnida > Scorpiones > Buthidae > Centruroides > Centruroides sculpturatus. The sequence goes on along the minus strand of NW_019384332.1, from coordinate 860,609 downwards.
GAGAAACCGGAAATGGTCAGATGGAAAATGAAAGAATATCATTTTGTCTCCTTTTTTTTTTTTCTTTTTTAAATACGTGTTTTAGTATAGTCGTTCTAATACTGGATGCAGACACGATCGGAACGTTATCGTCATATTTTTTTTTTTAATTCTTTTTTCCTCTTTCCCTTTCTCGAACGTTTGTTGAATTTGGTTCTCGGTTATCAAGAAAACTAATGATGGTCAGTAAAATAGTATTGATCCAATAGACACACCCATATCATAAATGGGAGAAAGTTATCGGGTTTTTTTAGATACGTGAAGTGTGAGATAAGTTCCTATTTTTTTTCTCCCAACGTATTGTATAATCTCTGATAGGATCGATGTGTTTCAGGAATTAAAGTTTCACACCATTAAAAATGTTTATTTATTATTATTATTTTTTTTCAAAAGAGTGTTGATATACTTTACTTAATGACGAATTTACATATTAAAAAATAAAGACAAAGATGGAAATAAAAATGTAAAATAACAGTAAAAATCATTAAAGAAATTCTGATTTTAATATAATAAAACGATATAAATTTATCTAATGAATAAATTTCTTTAAGTTTTGAAAATAATATCGAATATTTCAACATTAATTTCAAAGTTCATGAATTTTCAAGTGCCAAATTTAATTTTCATCGAAACTTTAATGGTTAGAGATGTAAATTTATGTAAACGAAAGAAATTTATTAATAGGCCCTATCATAGATTTATTAATCATAATACAAAAAAAAAAATATATNGGAATTTCTTACTTGAAAAATACGAAAAGAGAAGTTTTAATTTCGAAGGGATAAAAAATTCGTTAATATACCGAAAGAATTTTTTTATAGAGAAAACTTTTTTTATTATTATTATTATTAAAGAAAAGCCAGGATATTTTTAGAAAAAAAAAACATGTTAAAATTTACTTTAATTCCGAATTACTTTACATTATTTAATAATTATGCATTTTAACTGATACGTCATAAGCTTCAATTTTACTATTTTAAGTTTCCAAGTACCTCTATTCTTCTATCTACAGTGAGCCGTAACCTTTTTCCGTTCTTCTTTAATGCCCCACTGCGTCTTTTTCTTTTAATTTATTCGCCTTATCTATTATCCTCTCAATTTTTTTGCTTCCTACCTTCCTATCTCCATTCGGTTTTCGAACTCGTTAATTATTTGCATCGCCTCTCTACCCTACCTTTCGCTTTCTGCACCATTCTCATATATTCTCATCCAATTTCCTTCCTGTAATCATTCGCAACTAACAGTTTCTACATTCTTTCTTCTCGTACCACTCAATTTTAGTACGATTTCCTCATTTCCACTCGCTATCAGTTTTTCTTAACCGTGTACCAATCTTTCGTCACCATACGAAAAATTTCACAGTCTCCTTATCTCCCGCATTAGTACCCCAACTTTTATCTTTCCAGAGATCCCACTTCTTCCATAATTCTTCCTTTATTTCCCTACTCCTTTCTGGATTCGAAAGGCTTCTAATCGAACTTCATCGCTGCAATTTACACATTACTTCACGAAATGAGTCACAAATAGGGTGTAACACATGGCGGAACCGAGTGGGGAAGCTGCAGCGCAAATGAGGAAGCTGAGGCGATAAAGATCAGAAAAGTGCAGCAGCCTGAAGTATAAGGATTGTGTAATCAGAGAGGAAGTTAAGGTTAACATTCATTTTGTCCTTAGTACTCCTTTCACGATCCTTTCTCATTATGTAACGTACCAATTTTTCTTCCTGGATAACAAACTTTACTACCTCGCTAGAATGATCTCTTCAAATTGAAGAATAACAATTATATAAATAAATATTCCGGATGGAAATAATCATTATTTAAATGATCACAAATTGACGAATTATTTAATCTTGTCCTTGAAGCAGAATAGTTAAACTATATTTATAAAGTGATGATCAACCATAAAACGAGCAAAACAAGCCGATGTGAGCCATTACATGCTTTGCAACATGAATCATTTTTGACATGAGTCGGTTCATTATTAAAATTAGATACGGCAGATCAACTTTTTCGGACCCGCTAGGATAATTAATTTTAATTGTTGTTTAAATAATCGCGTGTCATTTATAACATTACTAAAACAAAGTAATTGGAAAGAATTCTTAATTTTAATTATTTCACTAATATTATCTTAAATAAATTTAACGCATTAATACAGAGAATAAACGATAATTTGTCTTAAATTATATTTAAACATTTTTTTTTCTCTGAATTTATGAAGGATTCGAGATGATTTTGGTATTTAATGCTTTACATTTGGAGCCACTTCTCTATGTGATAATCTTACCCTATTTGGAAAATTTCCAGGGGAATGACGGGGGAAAGCTCAATCTATTAATCAGGAAAACAGGCGCCAAGAATTATTTCGTAGAAAACTATTTCTTCGCTATAACATCTATAAAGTTCGAAGAAAAGAAAGATACTTCTCCGTCTACAATTTTTTCATTACTTATCTATATACAGAAAGATGTTGTAAATGAGCTAATGTCAAGCCAAACAGTGTAAAAAATTTAAAAATATATGCTTAAAAACATTATTTTATATGCAAATGTAGAATTATAAGATAGCCTATATCATATCATTTCCTTAATATATTCATAACTTATTTGCAGTTGTATATATAGTTCAATACATTATTAATATATTCATAGTTACATGATTGCCCCGTTTTCAAATAATTTGCGCCTTAACAACCTGCATTGAATCCATGTAAGCCTATGCTCTTTAATACTCATTGGATAATAGTTCTCATATAGTATGTAGATTCGCCATTATTGTTCGATATAACAGCATAATCCTTTAAAATTATTGGTCTATACTTATTGTGACGTATCTACTAAACATCCCTTAAATAACTTTAAATGCTTCAGTTAAGACTTGGGTAAAATCAGAAAAAATTTAGTAGAATAATTCTACTTTTTCAAATGATATTTTAAGTATTTAAAGTAAATTAATTTGGATAAATTAATTTTGAAAAATAATGAAAATATTTCCAATATGTTATATATATTTGTTTTTTCTTTTTTTTTTTAACTAATGCATTTAACCTGTAGTGGAAAAGGTCTAAATTTGGTTTAAGGCCTTCGAGGCGCTTTCGCACCTTTTTATTTTTATTTTCTAAAGCGAATTTTTTCTCCTTTTCTTCAACAGTAAACAGTAAGAATTGGCAGAAAAAAGTAAGTGAGGAGGAGAAAAAAAAGGAAAAAATCATTTCTTCTGGTCCAAACGACCAAAGTTGGAAAAGTTGGGGTTAAGTGACGGGTCGGAAAAGATCTTACCGTTTTATCGATCTACAATGTGACAGTTCGACCTCGAAAGTAACCGAAAACTTTCTTGGAACAAAACCACCTTATTTCGTACTTTTAGATGGAAACGGGATATTTTCCCTTTCGTATTTCTTATTTTGCTTTTTATTTTAAGGATAACGGGAATCGGTTCTTGTAAAAAAAACTTAAAAAAAAAGAATATTGTTTCCTTTACAAGCCGAACGGACTATCGAAAACCATTTTTAAAACGAGGAAAAATCGTTTTTAATATCGAATACGCTAAACTTCTACTTAAAATTTATTTTAAACTTTCAATATGAAGTATAGATTCTACTCACCGTTTTTTCTGCTTTAAAAAGTTCGGAATACTTTATCTTCCTGTAAGAAGAAAAATAAATAAATACCATTAGTAAACTGAATCGATAGAGCATTCCATTTATAAATTATATAAATGCTTAATAGAAATATTTTAGATGTTATCTCAATTAAGAACTCTTTCGCCGTTATCTAAATTTCCCACTCCATTCGTTCTTAATCATGTAATCCAGCTTCCTCTCCGTTGATGTAATCCTTCACAGCTTTCCGCACTCGTTCCGCAATCCTCACCATTCCAACTACTCTTTGCTGATCCTAACCACTTCCCCATAATCCTCTACACTCCGCTTCTGCACTCTCTCCATAATCCTTTCCATTTCCATTCCGTATTCGTGCCATAAACTTTAGTATTCTAGTGGTTGAATGCCTTTCTATCCTTTCTTATCCCGTTCTAACCTTATCTTGCGCACACGTTCCTTAATCCTTATAAAATTCTAATTTCTATGATTCTATAGTTTTTGTCAAGTTAATACAGAATTAATTTTTAATTTATGATTTTTTTGCGTTATTTTTTAATAATAATAAACATGGTAAATGAAGTGAAGGTATTCCAGAAATCCATACATATTCTTCATAGCGTTAAGAAGTGAGATAAATTGCTGTAGTTGGAAGATATTAATTGCGTCAGCGCTCATAGGTATTTGCAACGATAGAAGGCGACGTCACATGGCTTAAAATGATGAAAGATCCAATTTTGGATGAAATTTCACTTGGCGTGAAATTAATTTCCAAATACAGAATATAGCTTCCGAACCGTATTAAATTTGGAAGCTTTCTATCAGTGCTTAATCATTTATAAATTACCTTGCTGTTCCCAAGTAAAATTTATACAAAACATCTTTTTTCTACATGTTGTAAATTATATCTATATCATTAAATAATAACGATAATGATGTTTTCAAATAATTGAAATCGGCTATAAAATAAGTTATAAATATTGAATGAAGTAAATTTTATATTTTAATAATAAAATATNTTAATAGATTTATTTAATTAACAAAAGGATAATCACGAAAGCACTTAAAATAATTTAATTTTGTAGAAATCCTGGTTATTTAGCTGTAAATGCATCTTATTCTCTTCCATTTTAACTCGTTTGAAGAATTAATAGCATTTGCAATATTTCTTTTATTTTCTTTTCGCATTTCTTCTTAATGATGTAAATTAGTGTATTATTGATTTTTTCTAAACGTAATATTTTTGTTTAAGATAAATTAAGATAGAATCTAAAGATGTGTACGCAGTGTCGGATTACCCGTTAGGCACTTGAGGCATCTAGGGCCTCACGTAATACCTGGTGGGACCACCGAAAACAAAGCAATTTTACCGTTGCAATTATTAATTGTATGTTATACAATTAATAATTATAGAATTATTTTATTGGCTACAATTAAATTTATGATGTCGTAAAATTATGTAGAGGGTCTTAATCTTCGACGTCTATGGGGCCCCAGAAGGTTTTAATCCGTCACTATGTTATGTGTGTGTATATACTCGTATGTTACTCCGAATCCGAAAAGGTCGCTATTTCGTGAAATAGGCTAATTTTGAATTGTCTAATTCGTGAAATTGCCATTTTATATTTTCCAAATAAGATATCGACTGTTTCGCTCATTATGGCTTTTTGTGAAATCGGCACATCAACTGCTTATTTCACTAATTACGCAAATCTTTGCCATTTCGCAAAATGAGCTACGTTTTCAAATTCTGCGTAATATATAAAGGAGATTGAGGCAATCCCTAACACCGGGTAAAGCCGGAAATACTGTAAATAAAAGGTTGGCAGCACTGTCGTGTTGTTTCATAATACCCATCAACTACGTAGTATTGACGTAAGTTGTTACGCTCTCTCATTTTCGTCCATATTTGTGCAGCTGAAAACTCGTTGTTTTTTGAAACATTTTACTCTTTCGGAAAGTGTTTATTACAAGTATCACATGTAAATGTGAATAATAATAATAACGTGTTTTGTACAATTTATTTACCATAGATCAATATTTAGATAGGGCAATGTCTCTCTTTCCAAAGCTGATTAGAATCAAACATGGCGATTTGGGGCAACCACGGATATCTTTACAGTGTCTTGAATTGCCTGGGGGTTCACGTTTTGATAAATTTACTCGTTTTACTCATAATATTCTACAATTTTAGGTCGTCATGGTCAAGAGCAGATCATGACCATGAAGCTGACCTCAACTAAAAATTGTAGTGATTTAATATTTCGGTTGTTCATTTTCCTTCCTTTTTTTTAATAAATTGATGAATCTATTGTATTTCTAATTTCTAACGAATATGTGTGAATAAATTTTATTTTATTTCTTTATTTCCTTTGCGAAATTTTGGCCACTTTCTAGCTATCACATCGTTATCCCGCGCCATAAGGGAATACAGGTCACTGAGTAGTTGCTTAGTTTTTTATTTTTTTGGGGGGAAAATTCAGGTTAAATTTTTTAATCTCCTGTACCGTATGATAGCCAAGAAATTGGAGTATCAATTGTTACAAAAGGATCCAAGTTTTCTCTAACAGGTCTCGTGGTACAGGCTAAAAAAAATCTTCTGTCCATTCACCCTTATACATCAATACACCCATTAGCATTGTACATGTACTGTACTGTACTGTACATATTAGGATCATCTCAGTTAAGAGATGATTGTAGTCTTTAATTATAAAATTTCATTGAATAAAATTATTATCTATTTAAACTAATTTCAAGATATTAAAAGTTTTTTATAAATGATATTCCTAAAGAAAGTTAATCAATTTTAGAATATTTACATGTAATTATCCTCGTTATATTGAGATTTCTATCTATTGTATAGGCCTATAGCTATAGAGAAAATTTTATTTCGAGTAAATAAAGGAGAAACAATTATAAATTTAATTAAAAATAGAAACTAATTAATATACTAAAAAATTATTTTTCAAGTCGTTCCAGTTTATTTTTCATATTAATTTACTGGTTTATATTTATATAAACGAACTAATAAAATATTGTTAAGTAATCCTAATATGTTTCTTATTGGTTAATTTAAAATTTCAATTTGTAAGAATTTCTTGTATTGAATAAAAATCGATTTTCACTACTGAATAAAAACGAAAGAAAATTAAATTTAAAAAAAAAAACCTGTAGGAAAATACTATAACATATAGTCGTATTTTCTCTAAGAAGAAATATTACATTATATACAAATAATATTTACCAAAATTTCTCTTTCTATTTTATTTATAATATTAAAATGTGATTTAAAAATCCCTTCTAATGCAAGATTAATAGGAAAAAATCGAAAAACATTAAAATTTTAAGGTAAATATATTTTGGATTATAAGAAAAACAGTAAATCTATTTATTTATTTAATAATATTTGTTTAAATTCTAAAGATTTTAAAGATTTTCCTGATTAAGTTGAAGAAAAAAACGAATATATGTGTAATAAAAAAAACAAATGTAAACATGTTTACTTATTGTAAACAATACTTCAGATCTCTTCAAATATCAATAGCCTACATTCCTACTGTTTTATCAAACCTCGATATAGCATCCTCCTAAATAGCGATACCCTCGTAAAGTGCCAATGAATGATTGTAGATGGACGATTTTTTTTTAAAAATAAATATTAAATAGAGAAACCATTATAAAAATGGACGATTTTTCAATACAAACGGCATTACTACGATCAAATCACTTGGCTTTCAAACACAGAAACTTCTGTGTAGACCTTATATATAATAAACTTACTTATTGTTTGAGGCTCTTCAGTTTAACGCCACGCTCGATTTAATGCCAATTACGAAGGAGAACAAATGGTGGCGTTAAGTCGAAATTTGGCATTATATGTTTAGTTATTTAGAAATTTGTGACAATTTTCAGAAATTAAAATATTTTTAATGCATTAAGAGTAAGTTAAATTACAAAAGTAAATATCATGCTTTATTCATTACATGTTCCTATTTAAATTAACAATAATTAAAATGAAACTTATAGCTCCAAGGTAATTATATAGATAATATAATTATTACTATTTTTATTACATTTAATAAGTTATTAAGAAATTAACTAATCAAATATTAACGTTGTTTACAAAGAAAGAATTATAATTAGAAATTTTTGAATTTTTATATGTAAAACAGTTTCTTATTGGTGTTTGAAGTTTCGTTTTTTATCATTTTTTTTTCTTTTGTAAAAACTTTTATTGAATAAATTAAATTTAAGAACAAAAATCTTTTAATTATTTTAATTAAATAAAAATTGAATTAAATGTTTAATTTTTATAATCATATTTTTTCTATAAAAAAGATATTAATTAAAACATTACCAATAATAATTTTAAACGAAATTTAAATGCTTATTAAATTCTTATTTTATTATTAAAAATTTTAATGTATATCCTATGATTTAAAAGATTTTTCTTTTTTAATTTATGAATTTAATTCATTCTTTTATATAATTTTAGCTGAATTACTGTTATATTCTCTCGCATATAATTCTTAATTTTTTTAAATATATTTATCCTTGTTACAATATATATCAATGCTTTAATAACTGCATCTATTTAAAAAATATATATACTTAAAACTTTTTTAGCCAATTAGCGTATACATAACGTTTAAAAATTCAAAATTAACCAATGACATGCTATGAAATAAAACAAAAAATAACTTGATTGGTCTATTAAAATTCCTTAGTATTTTTATTTCGAATATAAAAAAGATTTCATTTTTAGAATTAAATAAAAATATATATTTAAATAAACATTTTCTTGTTTAATTAATTTTAATAATTAACGATTAAAATTATCAATTCTAACCAATCAAGTTTTTCTCTTTGTTACACGTCACTATAAATGAATTTAAATTTTGTATAATTGGCATTGCTAATCTATTTTTATTCTTTTTTTTCCATTTTAATTATCTCATCCTGACTTGATTAATTAAACGATCATTATAATTAAAGACGAATGTATATCTTCTCATCGAGAAAAAGAATACAGACAATCATAAATGGAAAGTAATTTTTTATTTCTTTATTAATACGTTGTTTCATGATTTTCTCTTATCTCTATAAATTATATTTACTTATTACTAAGTTACTAATTTTACAAATTGTAAATTTATTCTTAAAAATTTTAAATATAAAATTATATAATGTATACATATCTATACGCTCTTATATAGTGTAATTTTTAAATCAACTTTACGCTAGAATAAATTAAATTTAAACACTTTAAATTGTTCTAAGCATAGTAAAATTCGCATATAAGATAAGTAAAGTGGAGCTTACGGCCTCGCATTATCAATCTATAGGGCCTAATTTAAGGCCTCACATTCTTATTTGTATCATTATTTGGTAAAGGTGAAAGACCTGTTAAGTCTTATAGCTTAGAGGCATAACAAGTTCAGCCCTGGTTCTAAGTAATAGTAAAAAGTATAAAAAAATTTCCTTATGAATTTACATTTAAGGTTAAATTTTTAATAATTTTGCTTATATATTTAGAATATCAGGTCAATAAAATTAGATTTTCCTCATAGTTTTTACCTCAAAAAATAAGCTTTTTAAACTCGCGAGTTCTGAAAGAAAATAAAATAAATGCGCGTGAAATGTTTTTATATTTAATTAAAAATATATAAAACAATAATTTTTATTTAATTTTGAAATATAAAATATTACTATGTAGCAATTTTCGGTATATAATTATTTTAAAAAATAAAATAATAATAATAATAATAATAATAACGAATGAATGAACTGTACTGACTTATCAAGCTTCAAAATCACGTTTTCTTTGGTAAATAAAAAGGAGTCATGACCTCGTGTACTTTGTTGCACGTGAAGAGGTCACAAAAATAAAAGTTTAAAGTGCTGCATCTAATTATTATTTTATATTTTAGTAAAAATAAATAAATAAATTTTTCCTCGTCATGATTTATTTTATTATTTTTAATAAACATTTATAATTTTGATAAGAATTTTCTTTTATATTATGATTGTTTTAAATACAGTTTATTTTAAATAATAATAATTTAAAATGATTTTAAAGTCTCCTAATTAAATAATATTCAAAAGATTTTTCGTTTTATTTTATTAAAGAATTCTAACCAATACAAGAGACTTTTACAATTATAAATTTTAAACGAACCAATTAAATGTAAATTTAAAAGACGTAATGAAAACAGATTGGACAAATTACGAAATTTCTTTCATTAAAATCGAATACATTATCTCACAATCTGCCTTTTTAAATGAGGTTTTAACAAAATTAAATTTTCCTTATTCGCTTTAATTAAATTCCTTTCATCCAATAGAACGAATTGTCACAATGATAATTCAAAATTAGTGAATGATGAATAGTGTCATAAAACTTTAAAGTAAACTTAAATTGAAAGTTTTATATATTGTTAAAATAGCATTCTTAGATATTTGATATAATGTCCTATTAAAATTATAAAACTTTTAAATAAGAGTAAAGAAGAAAAAAAAATGGAAAAGGTATTCCCAGCATTTTCATTGACTATATTCATTTAAGAAAGAAGAAAGTCTTTGAAATTACTTCTAAATGAGCTTAATAAGAATGCTGAAGGATTACAGGGCAATGTAATAAGCAATTTAATGCTATTTTAAAAGACTAACTGCTTCTTTTTTTTCTTTTCTTTTTAACCTAACTATTCTGTGCAAGAATATTATTTAATAATATTTGTTTAAATTCTAAAGATTTTAAAGATTTTCCTGATTAAGTTGAAGAAAAAAACGAATATATGTGTAATAAAAAAAACAAATGTAAACATGTTTACTTATTGTAAACAATACTTCAGATCTCTTCAAATATCAATAGCCTACATTCCTACTGTTTTATCAAACCTCGATATAGCATCCTCCTAAATAGCGATACCCTCGTAAAGTGCCAATGAATGATTGTAGATGGACGATTTTTTTTTAAAAAATAAATATTAAATAGAGAAACCATTATAAAAATGGACGATTTTTCAATACAAACGGCATTACTACGATCAAATCACTTGGCTTTCAAACACAGAAACTTCTGTGTAGACCTTATATATAATAAACTTACTTATTGTTTGAGGCTCTTCAGTTTAACGCCACGCTCGATTTAATGCCAATTACGAAGGAGAACAAATGGTGGCGTTAAGTCGAAATTTGGCATTATATGTTTAGTTATTTAGAAATTTGTGACAATTTTCAGAAATTAAAATATTTTTAATGCATTAAGAGTAAGTTAAATTACAAAAGTAAATATCATGCTTTATTCATTACATGTTCCTATTTAAATTAACAATAATTAAAATGAAACTTATAGCNATATTAATTTTTTTAATTTGTTTTTTCTGCAAGAGAACTTTTTTTTTCACTTCACCTGAACCTTGTTTTTATGTTTCCTTTAGTCACATCTCATTCACTTATTCATTTCAGGTAAACCTCATTTATTGACTATATTCATTCCATGTACAGAACATCTTTTATTCATCTTAAGTAAATCTAGTTAAATAGTTCATTCCAGATACACATGAATTAGTAGGTTCTATAATTCCCACTGTTCCTACATCTGAACTTTTGTTTATGACTATATAATCAATGGTAATGATTAAGATTATGTATCTATATAAATCTCTTTCATTAATTTAAGTGCCTTTTTTTTATATATGGTCCTTCCTCTATAATACAAAGCCTCAAAAAATTTAAATAAGAGAATATTGTGCATCATAAATTGTTATTTTGCAAAATATATTGATATAAATTCGACTCACTTTTGTAGAAAAGTTGGAATTTATTCAATTTAATTTTTTTAATTTAAATGTAAATGTTTTAAAAAGATTTTTTTATCGCTTCTTCATTAACATTCGAAGTTTAGTTTCCATCTAACAACTGTTTAATGCCAAACGAATTATAATTCTGATACATAATTGAATTTTAATGCACTTAAGAAAAAGAGAAGTAAACCAAGTTTTAAAAGTTGATGAGTAAAATACACAAATTTAATCAAGTTATTTTCTTAACTATATTCGTATTTTTATTATAGTTTAGAGAACAACAGAAACGAGAATATGTAGCATAATAACACGATTTTTCAAAATGGATAAACATTTGGAATTCTAGGCACGTGCGTTGCCATATGTGCATCTAAGACCGAAACTATGTCAGACACGTGACGGGAAGTCGTTGTTCTTCCTTCGTAATTATCCGATAGAAGGTTTTAAAAAAATGTTGGCCGGGTGACGTCAGATCAAAGTTGACTTTTATACAACGTTTAGCTGATTAAGAGCTGGAGGGAGAGGCCACCCACAAGGGAATGCGGACCACATTTCCGACTGATTGGTTAGTCACGTTAGAAAGGGACGACACGACGGAAACTCCTGATTGGATGCTGATCTGTAGACTTCCACTCCCAGACCCACGAGAATAGATAAGGTAACAAAGTTAGTACAGTTGTAAAAAAGGAATGATGTTTCCAAGAATGGGAATGGGCATCACTGGCTCTTTGTCCACTTGTTAGTCATGTTTACGACTAAAAATATATACATCTATGTGGAAGGGCATTGAGAAATTTCATTGCTTATTCGACTTTGGTGCCACAGGCCTATCTAAATATATATATAAAAAAGCTCCCATTTCCTGTTTTTATTCCTTTCGCTTTCAATTGCTGGGTTTACAAGAATGACATTTGCAGCCCACAATATAAGAAATTGACGTTGGTCTATTATTAAGTATATAATACCCAGAATTTTCAATTTTACAAGAATTTCTAAATCACTTATTCTTTTACGAAGAAAGTAAAGATAGAAACAATTTACTTAGTTTTTCTTAAAGCCTACAGTCTTGACTATATTTTTCATTTCAAAGTTACGTTGTTAATGATGTCATTTTGAATGAAATAATGGCTTAGACTCTGACATTCGAAGTTTAAATCAACATTTGTTTAGAGTATTAAATAACTCGGAAAATATTTTTAGCAGTTTGATACTAATTTTAAGAAATGTAAAAAAAATGGTCGGCGTAGAGTAAAACAACTTGTCAAAACAAGTAGTAGAGAAGATAAAGGAGGAAATTTCGGACAACAGATTATCTAAAATAAACACGAGTGTTACCGAATCCGTGACCTTTCCTCTTAGCAGATGGAAAGTTGCTATGACTTCTTCTGTGTTGTTTCTGCGTCGAGTCTCGACATCTCTCTCACTCCACAAGATCGATTGTTCTCTCCATCTGCAAAGAAAGAAAAACCATCGCCCTTGCTTTATTACGCTTCAGTTGGCAGAAACCCGGGATGAAGAAGAAGATCCCAACTTCGTTTATTACCAGCTTCCAATGCTAGATAGCCCTTTATCCTCAGTGTCATATTTGGAACAATTTTAGTGGAAATTCTATAAGAAAATACGATATGCCCGGATAAATTTATGGTTAGATGCAAAGAGGAAGAGTCCTCGAGCATAATACGCTGCATCTGATATATAAAACTGTTCATCGATTCTCCTTTCTTTCTTTCATTTTTAATATTGTTTTCCTAGATAAAATCTTATTTTTGAAGACAATTTTTCCAATTATCAACCAGTAATTATTTTTAAAGGATTTTATATTATCTAAGAAGTAGATCCTAGAATTATAAAGAAATTTCAGTATTGTAGTGTTCCGATGGGAAATAAAGATATTGTTTATAAGAGATGTCACAAATGCAGATGATTGCGATGCTGGTTCGTCATCAAGATAAATGGTCATGTTAAGACTATAAAATATACCTTAATCAAACCGTTTTTGCTTGAGGCATAGACATTATAGATGAACAATTGAATAAAATTGTTTCGGTTTCGCTTTGCTTCATCGATAATAGATGCTTTTGTGATGTATATACATCTGTTGAGCCATTGATTGGGTTGCAAGGAATGGGATTTGTTTTGTTGGAATTCAGGAGGATTTAGAGGTTATTCGGATATTAGGATTTATTAAGAGGGGAAAATAGAGAGCTTGAGGCATTATAAAAACCTCTGGGACCTACAAGGATCATGAAAATCAATGAGAATCAAATGTAGTGCTGGAGACTAAGGATGCTAGTAATCGATAGAGACGGATGGAAAAGGTGGGAGTTTAAAGGATCATAAAATAAAAAAGAGTATAAGAAAACCTGCACAATCGTAAAATAAGGATAGAACATCTGCTGGATACTCAAAATTCCTTAATCGTAAAAACGAGGAGTTTAAAATCAAAAAATGAGCATCATAAAAATGAGCAAGAGCAAAATTTTGTAGGATATAAACTCCCAATGCGGATTACAGAATGCAGTATTGGTGAGTCAATAAAACACAAAATATAGAGATTAAAGATAAAGAAAAGATAGATAGAAATCGCAAAATCTCCAGATTATTCGGATCATTAACGTTAAAACTGCAGATTTGCTAAAAATAATAAGGATCAAAAATATTTCAGGATCATAAAGTTAATAATGATAAAACAAATCCCGCCAGGATCGTAAAATCAATAAAGATCAAGAAAATCTGTAAGAAATCAGAAATTCAATAAGGATCAAAAGAAAACTACGGGACGTGGAAAGATCATAAAGCCAAATATATAAGAATCAAAAATGACATAGGATCATAAAGAAGGCGAAAATTCATAAAAACCGAGTTAGTTTTTTGAAATTATAAGTTTGGTCACAGTTTACAGGGTAAAATATATATTAAAAAATAATAATAAATGCACAATCCCTTGTCTATACTGGGTCATTTTTACATAAAACATTAATTATCTTCTCAGCGTGACTTAATATAAATCATTCATCAAAATTCCTCCAAGGAAAAAAAAAATAATAATAATAAAAAAAGAGTTATTAAAAAGTAGAACGGTGGAGTCGTTTTATATACTGTACAAAAAGTTCACTTATGAAATTTCACATCTTCGTCTTTTGTTTTGCCAGAAAAGCAGAAGATCGTAGTATGGTTGATGACGTTATAACGAGGTCGTAAAGTAAAACAGAAATGGCTCTCGAAGCTAGAGGATTGGTCGATGGGGTAAAAATAAGTCGTCAATCAGCGGATGAGATAGATACTTCTTCCTTTATATATTTTTTCTTATAGGACCACCTGTTGATTTCCTTTTATTTGACGTTTTAATCGACTCCACCTATATGAACGCAAGTAGCCTTCTCTTAATACTCCTACATAACGCTGCAATATTGCGGGGGTTTGCTTTTAAAAAATCATAATTTTTGTGTGGTTATATCACACCCTAACTTTTTCCATTGTTAAGTTTCACAATCTTGGTATATTTTGCATTTATAATTTTATTTATAGTCAACGTAATAACGCTTTAAGAAAGTGATTAAGGTGACTAAGGCTTCCAGGAGTTGATTAAGATGATGTAACCGGTTAACGCCTCTTCCACTAAATAAATTGAAGCAATGTCCAATATAGGATTTGAGTGCCGTTAAAGGAGGATCATCAATAAGCGCTAAATGAAATTTACCTATCAAACAAATAACTAATTCTATCTATGCTTTGTTAAATCGTAGAGTTAATTAAACAATAAGTTTCCCTAATAAATTATGGCTAACATTATTTTAAATAGCTTTAAAGTATCGTATAACATAGATTCAATCATAAAGAATAATTCAATAAATGCATACGCTGTTTGGTTTGATTAGTAAATGCCAGTAAAACTAATTTCTGAGATGAACTTAATCAATAATAATTTTGTATTGATTCACCCATTAAAATATGACATAATTTTTTTGAAAAAAAGATAAAAATCTAATTAAGATATCTAATATTTATTTTCGTAATTTGTGGAGTGAATTTAAAAAGTATTTCAAGATAACGATTTTGAATGTCTTAAGATCCGGATCCTCATCAAGTGCTGCACATTTTATTGCACATCCTTAATAGATATAACCGGTTGCCAAGGGCAACCAAATCACATGTCCTGCATGGAAGGAGATGTCTAGGATTTAATGAATCCAAGAAGTGTCTGACAGGAGAAGCAATCAGGAGGGATCGTTTTTCAGAAGGAAAAGATCTTCCCTTCTATTTCGGACGACGAACTGTGTAATCTTTCACCAAAGACTTTCTGTTGATTATTATTTATCTGGCAAACGAGACAATTTATCTTTTCGCCTGTCTTGTTACTGTTCGCTTTTCCCCCCTTTTCTTTAGATATTTCGATCCTTACTCTAATTTAAACGAATAAATATATCTGGTAATTTTTAAAAATGGTTATATATTTCACCTTTTTTTTTAAACAAGAAATTTATTTATTAGAGTACAGTTTTATTCACATTTCTATCCGAAAAAAAATCTTTATTTTTGTATAATTTATTAGTTAATAATTTACTTAAACAAAAATTAATAAAATATTACACACGTTTTTGATGTACGACGAGTACTTAAACTTCCATACATAATTTTTTTCGTCCTTTCTCCTTTCATACGTCATCTGAGAACATTTCACAACTCGAAATTTATGTATTAATTATTTTATATGGTTTTTATAAAGCAAAAGACGATAACGAACAGATTCTAATTTATTTATTTGCTGCAGATCCATATGGAAGATCCATTTAACAAATCATATTTCAGAAGAAGCTGCACTAAATTTAGCCCACTCTTTAACACTATACATAGGCTTTATTATCACCAGACAGATAGGAGCTAAAGTTACCTCTTCGCCTTTAACGCTTGTTAGTTTTATCTTGTTTTCCTCTTAAAATTTTAGTGAAACAAGAACAAAGAATTGTATTATACAACGAAAATAAACTAGAAAAATTTACTATATTTAAAATTTTCAAACATTTTTAATGCCTCTTGAAATTACACTACACCAGAGAATTTTTTTTAAACTATAAACTTTAATATATATATATATAATTTCCTAGTTCGTCTGTATGTCAGATCAATTTCTTAAAAAGATATCGAGCTAAAGCATAGTGAATTTTGCATACATATTAATAAAAGCGCTGAGATTTGATTGGTAAAGTCAGAGTGCATTCACCATCCTTCAGAATAGCGTAAATAAATTAATAAATGTCGCGCTCCTATCAGCTTCGTACAACCCATCTCCAATTTTCCTTGAAAGGCTATTAATTCAAGAATCTTCTTTAATTTCATTTGAGAAGAGGCATTTCTGAGAATTATGAATAACTGATGAGAAACGTCTATGAAGTTATCTAGATTAATAGAGCAACAATCATTTTACCCAAGTCTTCAAATATAATAATAGGAATTGTTTAATTTAAAGGGATTTATTATAGGTGCTTATGGCAGAATTGGCATTATAAATATTAATTCGAACATTAAATGTTCTCTATCAATATTAAGAGATTTCTAGGAGTAGTCATTATAGTCTTACATGTAAAATATAATTCAAAATTTTGATTGTTAAATAATAAATTTGTTTAATAATTAAATTGTTAAAATTGTAATTTATTTATTTTATAATTATTTTAAACTTTTAATCTTGTTTATCATAAAATAATTCTTAAGCTTCAATTTTCAATCATAAAAAAATTATATATTTGTATTTAAAATTTCTTTAAAACTTAAATAAATACTTTTTTGTTTTAGATGATGTTTACTTTAATAAAAACTTTTAATTTTTAATGTTTAATTAAATTGAAGCAATTTTAAAATAATTATTTTAAAAATTTCTATTAAAATGTTTTATA